>NW_019524878.1:134011-135447 GCF_002814215.2 Seriola lalandi dorsalis | reverse complement strand
GTGTGTGTGTGTGTGTGTGTGTGTGTGTGTGTGTGTGCGCGTGCGCGTGTAAATTTTACTTTAAAACACATTAAAAAAAATAAATGTATCTGTCTTCATATTTTCCCTATTATACCATGGGAAAGTGACTTAATTTAAGTATTAATTAATTCAGATTATTACTGTTATCATTAGTATATCTCATTCATGTCATATACGTCCTATCAGATAATGGTAATTAAACTTATAACTGTGGGTATTAATGGGTTAATGCCTGTAAAACCAGCACTTAATAGGCAATAAACTCACTGTTGAGCAACTGAGCTCAGCGTCGCTCTGTACCTGTTTTCATATGCGGTGTGTTTATACTGGCTGTAGTGGTTTCGGAGTGGGGCTCTTCATACTGCGCCTCGTCAGAGGGCGGCTCTTTCACTGCTTTTTACGCATCATTATAAAGGCTTAACTCCCTCCCTCTGCGCGCTGTCCCTCTCCGCTGCTGCGAGCCTGGATCTATGTTGTAGATAGATGGGCTAGATGCCACACGTCGTTAGCCTACAGGCTGCCACGGTTCAAAGTTTGATCTCCAGTTTTTTGCCGTGTTTCTTCTTCTTTTGGGGCTTTTTTTCCCTCCTCTGCTTGGATACTACTGACTTAAGCATTGGATATGTGCACACAAGATGATGACAACCCCTTTCCTCCCCGTAGAAGTAAAATAAAATAGGCTTTCGCACACACTGGATTTACTCCTGTCGTTCCATATGAAGAAGTCAAAAGTAAGTGACTTGTCCTTTTTCTTTTTCTTTTTCTTTTTGGTTTCTTCTTTACTTGAGGAAATAGACGGTTTGCGTTGTGGCGTGATGCAGGGCATCGAGTGATTCAGACATAACCAGAAAGCCTCGTTGTACATTTGCCACGTTTTTCGAATCTTATATCTTGAATGCACTTTTATAGAGACACACTGTAATGATCAGCTGGAAACACTTCCAGCTCAGAAATGCTCCACCTGTCCAGAGTTTCTGCAGCTTGTCCCGCATCCACGTCTTTCTTATTTCGTTGGAAGAACAGCCTCCCAATGACTCCCCCCGATCAATACGCGTAGACCTGTATTAACGGCGTCAGTCTGAGCACTTCAGAGTGCTTCCGTTTGCTTGCGTAACTATTGCGTCTTCCATTTTTTTATTCTATTTGCTGCATTTGAACTGAGATGACAGAACGAGCTTTACGCACACGTCCGTGAAGCCGAGGAGCAGGGACAGTTGTCTTTCGACTTCTAATCAGAGTAAAAGCACATGCAGTTGCGTGAAACTGATCCTTTTTATACTAATTGATAATTAAACCATAATTGATCCACCTTTTCCAATCTGACACAAACCATTAGCATGTAAATTAAGCTGCTGTAAATCAGGTATGGTGAGAGGTCAGTCAGTCCTTTCTCATTTGAGCTAACTTCTCTTTAT
>NW_019524878.1:129520-133991 GCF_002814215.2 Seriola lalandi dorsalis | reverse complement strand
CAGCCGTCAGGACTTCTGGAACTTTGTGATGTCACAACAAAGCAGTCACCAAGCCCCGCCCACCTGGACCCACCATCCAAACCTTGCAGGATTTGGTTTCTCTGAGTGTTTTTACCTGAAATCTGCTATATTTTTATTGGATCACTCAGAAAACAGTCAGCCAATCAGAAGAGAGCTTCAGAGCCTCCTCTCTTCTGATTGGCTCACCGACCTGTTGTTACTAGAGCTCCAGAGAGAAGCCTGAGAGAGGAGATGTAAAACTACACTGAGATGGTTTTTGGTTCTTAAAACCACAAATATATCTTCGTATGGATCAACACTTCAAGTAAAACACAGGAAAAGTGTAAAACATGGGGCCTTTAATGTATTGTAATCTAAATTTAATCCAATTTGCATTTTTACTTTAATTTCCCCAGTTGTTTCTTTTCCTAGTGGCCCTTAGATGCAGCAGTGTAATTACACCTGACCAAAAACAGACCCAGGAATACTTTGATTAAGAATTACTAATAATAATTCCTTTTGCATGGAAGACAATCATGGTAACCACTTGTTTTTTTCTTGCTGTGACAAGTCTAAATGTGTGCCGTGAAGACAGCCTATTGTCTCTTAACTGGTACATTCAACACTTCCATTAGTCTGTGTCAGCGCTACAGGAGTCTAAAGTTTCTCTTTTGGAGCAGCGGCGTGTCTTTTCTTGTGGTATCAATTCTCTTAAACAGAGCATAAACATGTATTTAAAAACCCACATATTCAAGTGCCTCTGACTGAGAAGAATTTCAGAGGCCCAGCGTGAGTGCCAATAAGTAATTTGAATGCCCGCGGATTCTCCATGTGTTGTTCTTGTGTCTCCGATTGGTTCCATCAGGTCCAATTAGACTTTTACTCAGACGTCAGACTCATAGCAATTTAGGACAGACATGAGCTGGATCCAAGGGACTGCCTCAAAAACCATGACAATGCTGATAATTCACTCGTCAAAACAAGTGACTCTGCGCGTCCTGGTTCAGAGGCAGCGAGCCAGCGAACGCAGCGCTCCACTCAACATTCGCTGTAAAGTCTCTGTACGTCGCAGCGTGTCTTTGCTGACGTTCACGTTAAAGGCTGCTTTGTGTCTGTAATGTCACTCTCTGGGGGTTTGGGGAGACTTATAGAGACTTCAGTTTTATTAATTGAATTGTGCTTTTATTTCATGTTATTTTTTTATTACTATTGATTAAGATGTGACTAATTATCAAAATGTTCTTTTTTGCCTCTGCAGATTTGGATACGCCTCTGTGTCCATTTACTGCTGTTCATCACGCTTGGGGTACATTCAAGTAAATTTGACGTCAACCCAGTGACAGATGACATCTCTAGACTCTCTATTTTGGTAAGAGATTTAATTTTAATTAAAACATATTAAGTTAACTTTAAAATAGAGTTGATTTCACAGGCCACAACATTCAGCTACAATGAATATCTGTTGTATTCAACAGATACTGTATATTTAATCTGCAGAGTGCAACATTTATTCCATATATTTGCACATTATAGACGCAAAAGTAAGAAAACAACAACATCTCTCATATTTAGTTCAGATATAATATTTCGCAAGTCAGATGATTACGCCTGTGTTACACCATTTTCATTCATATCAGGTCAGAATCATGGCTGCAACTACTGAACCAATTCTGGATCCAGGAGGATATACAGTACTATAGTTCATATTCATTTCAAAAGCCTGGCACCAGCTGCTTTATTATCAGAGATAACATGTGCAAAGGTCAACAAGTGAGAGTGAGAACACATAGGGCAGACAAAACAAAAAAAACAGACAGAAAAATCAAACCTGGTTTATATCTGGATTATGATGTGTGTTTGTGGTTTTCTTAATTCCACACTCACGTTTATGTACTGCGACATTTTTAGGATTGCAATGTGATTTGTCTGTAATTTAATATTTTCTTCTCATTTTTTCTTTGGCAGAGACAAAATATTCCTAAAGATTACAAAATTCCTGTACATTACATTCCAAAAGAAGAGGTAAGATATCGTTGGGGGGTGTTTTGTCTATCCTTTGTTTGTGATCAGACCAGAGACCAGATTTGTGTGACATTTAGCGCATTCACAGTTAAATTTTCTCAATTTTTAAGCGGGTATATCTTCTTCCTTAGCGACACCTTCATGCTAAATGCTAGCTCACCTTATAGCCAGTGTTCAGTGTGAAAACTGTGTCATCTGTCATCTGTCTCAACTTTGAGGATTATTGGGTTTTGGTGGAAATGCATTTTTTTGAGTATATTCTTCTTGACATTTTGGTTATTGCTCATTTTGTGCCGCCGCTCTGCTCTTCTTCTTCTAGGGTGGGATGTGTTGGGTAAAATTAAACGTCTTCTACTTGGAGGAGAGTTTACAAGATTTAGCGCATAAGTTTGGAAACATTTCATCCAACAGAAAAGATATTAGCATATTCATCCAAATGCTCCAAGAACTGCGGCTCAACATGGGGTCTGTGGTAAGTTCGTCTCGCAGTCGTGCAACAGAACGTGTCCATTAAATAACATATGGAAAACATTTCTTCACTGAATGCGTTCTTGTCTCTGCAGGAGCCCATCATGTACGATTTTGAGTGCCACTACAGGGAAGAGAGGTGGCAGACGGCGCGATACTTTGACTTTGTCAAAGACTTCCTTATAGCTGCACAGAATAGAGAAGATTCAGATGACTGTGATCCTCCTCCCTGTCCCACCACACCATACACAGTAACAGAAGAATATTTAAAAGGTAAGTATTTATTATATGTGGTGTTTAGGCCTGCTTGTTGTTAGTGTTGTGGCAACTTTATCATGTTGGTGACACTTAACTGGTTCTAGTTCTGCAGACAAATACCATCAATGTGAGGTGTGAGGTAACGTCAGTGAACTACAGTAGGTGTGTGTGCATCTGGGAACTGAATCAGTGTCGATGACTCATCATTTTCAGTCTGCGATTATCAAAAAATAAAGCTCTTTCTACTATTTGGCCAATAGGTGCAAGATTCAAAAATTTGTGCATAAATCAATGCAGTTGAAGATGAAGATCAGCATCAATTATACATTTTAATGACTATCACAAAATTATTTTGGGAATCTTTCATTGTTGATTGTGAAAAGAAAAATAAATAAAAATGTTTACTCAAATAATCTCCTAAAACAAGCAATTTTTTAATAATAATACTTTACATTCGTGCAGAAACATGTTGTCAATCGAACAATGATCAATAAAAGTCTTTATGAAGCAGAACCACCAGAGAGAGGCTGGTTCCAGCCAATCAACTTCGGACATTTAGCTGTGGGAATCTTTATGCTATTAATTACGGCGTCATTTTTAATGCATAGTTGCGGGCGTACAGTTCGGTTCTGCTGCATTAAAGGCTTTAGTAACGGACTTTGGTGCAGAGCTGGATGTGACTGCAGCCTGGGTGAGGATGTAGATATCTTCATCCGTTGCTGAGTCACGATCACCTGCAGGTGTGAAGGGAAATTGAGTCCCTGGAGTGTTTGGATTTAGCACTCTTGAGTTTGGATTTGTCTCTTCATGCTTCATGAGAAGGGTCAAGCCTCAACAACAACATTTTATTTGGCGAACAAAGTGCATCCTACAGGGTGTGGATAACCTTAGATAGTCCTCAGAACATTTGTTCAACATTTTTTCACATGAATACCAGCAGTAGCTCAAAAGTTTAGTTTGCAATTGTCGACAGATTTTTAGGGGGGGAAAAAAGTAGTTCCAATAAAATCAATCAATCATTCACCCCCTGTGCCTCTGGAATATCCAGAGAAACCAGAACATTTTTTCTGATGAGACACATGAAATTAAAAAGTTGTTTTTAATGCTTCGAGCCCAACATTCAAATTTCCCCACGCTACCATAACATAGTATGTTGCAGATGTGAAACGTCAGATGTGGATATCTCAAAACCTCGGGAAATTAATCCAAATTACCTGCATGTATTTATGCCGCCAATGATGAGTAAGAAAATATAGATTTTTATGATAGGAGTTAACTGACTCCTCTCAGTGTTTTAAGTGTTTTTACTGTAAAAAGAAAAACATTAGAAAAGGCCGCCACCCTCTTTGGACTATTGTGAACGGGTTCTATTTAGGACAGATCTCTTGTGGCCGCTTGGAGAAGCTTTTAATCCAGGAACCATTATTTCTTCACAAGAACTTTGCAAGATAAAAAACTCCAAACCGTCTGAGTGCTTGGATGGCCCGTGGAGACACGGCTGAGTCACAGGACTGAGGGAAGATGTCCCCAGGCAGCGCATGTGAAAAGGAAGAAAGAGCCGAAACCGGATTGTATACGTGTTGATTACAGAGCAATCTTCCAATCTTCCCAAGCGCTTGGCTTTTCTTTGCTGGAGTGGTCAGATCAGATCTTTTGTGTGTGTGTGAGTGTGTGTGTGTGTGTGTGTGTGTGTGTGTGTGTGTGGGGGGGGGGGGGGGGGGGG
>NW_019524878.1:4777-129428 GCF_002814215.2 Seriola lalandi dorsalis | reverse complement strand
TTTTTCTTCTCCTGCAGCATCACCCACGTCCAGCAGTAAAGGCTCAGACTGTCCGACGGGCTGCAATCCACGTAAGTTTGCAAACCCGCAGCGTTACTGAGAAAACAGGTGTCAGCTCTGTGATTGGTTTGTGAAATCGGCCCGGCTGGTGTGTCAAGACTTTTTTTTTTTCGCCCGCTACCCTGGAGAACTGGTCACTTGATGAATGACACTCTGCAGGACAAATTCCTCATCACGTCCTGTCTCATGTCTTGTCTTGTCTGTACGCTACTCACCTTGTTGAGACCCTTTCAAATGTTTATGTGTTTCTGTTGTTGGACGTCCCAGTCATTTGGTTCTAACTGAGAGGATGCACTACTTGTGTAGCAGATTACAGTACACAGTAACGCTGTGTAGGTACCACACTGTAAAACTGGCACAGCAGTAGCACTGAAGTCAGATTGCTGTTGGCTCACATGATGCAGTTGATCTCATCAAATGGAAAATAACTGATTTAATACAACAACTTCCCCCTGTCTTATTGTGACTTCTCTTGCATGTTTGTCTGTGCAGAGTTTGACACAGGAAGGCAGATTTCAAATTTATCTGCTAAAAATGGGAATGTTTTATTTAAGTAGGTGAATTAACTAAAAAAAAAACAACTAAAAAAACAAATTATTATTCAAAACAGAAATGTCTAGAGGGGATCATTAAGGCTAATCTGGAATGCCTTGTATTTAAAAATCAGTGGTTTACTCTGATGCTTATAGTCAACAGCTGCAGGCGACTTCGCATTTTATTGTTCCGTGTCACGTCCGAATGATTGAGTATATCGTGCAGCATTAAAAGCAGAATGTCAACAATAATCAAGAAATGCTTAATGATAAAATAAACAACAAGCTGGAATTTACAGCTTTTTTTATGGTGGTCTTTAATTACCCGCTATCAGCCGACAAATGTTTGATCGCACTCAGAGAAAGTAAATTATTGAAACATAGATGTTAAAAGTTAGATGAACAAAGACACAAATACTAAAAACACCAACATCTTTTAATTTTTTTTTTTATCAAATCCATTATTAATCAGGAATAATAGACATAACATGTATTTGAAGTCTTTTATGATAATAATTTGTTACTAATATATAATTTTTTTTCTTTTTAGTCCCAAATAAAGAAGCAAGATTCCTGCCCGAGGTGGTGGAGCGAAGCCTTCTCTCCTTACTCTTCATTCCACTCCTAGCCCTCGTATTCCTGCTTGTGTGGAAGGTGAGCTGACCTTTGACCCCTGGCACTAAACTGTGTTAACTTCCTGAGGCGCTCCGGAGATATGCCTGTTTACTTGTGGCACTATTTTACTGTCGGGGGAGATAGCGCTTTGTTCTGTGGAATTTACAACGGGCGTCGCGGCAGCCTTTGAAATTTCTGCAGATGCTGTGCAGCCTGTGTTGATGTTGATCTGATCTGCGTTTAGTTGTGTTGTGTTGTGTTGTGTTGTGTTGTGTTGTGTTGTTTTTGTGTTGTGTGGTGATTTCAGCTGGTACTTGCATATTAAAAGTGATTCCCTGCAGGTCCGGTCACGGAGGAACGAGGAGGATACTCAACAGAATCCTGAAGCAGGTGAACATTTCACAGGAACAGAATGGACTGCACCTCCAGTAGATGAACCATCAGAAAAGTAAGCTTGTTGGGTTTTTTTTTTTTTTTGTCTTTCACATTCACTAACAGTCAGTGTAAAATTTAAACAGGCAACTAGTCCCCTCGCTGTAACTCACTGTTCACACTCACATTCGATGGGTTTCTCTGAACCAAACGAGGCACAGGCTTGGATTTTGTTCAGTTTGAGGCTTGAGGATTAATTGCATTTTTAGAAAGAAGTGGGCATTATGGGAAGTGTAGTATCCATAATTTTTGGAGCTTGACTGTGTAACAATAATAAACACACAGTTAAGGATGTGGTCCTGTTTGGTTTAGGCACAAAAACTGCTTAAAGATGTGTGTTGCTGATCCATCGATCCAGTCCAAACGTCCTCCAAACGCGTACTTTGCCCTGTCATCTAACAATAAATTTTAACTGCAGAATGTTGCACAGACAACCAATAAAGCTGTGTCCTTATAGGAGGACTGAACTGAGCTGAACTGAACCCCTTGAATCTCTTCTTTCTTCCCTGCCGTAACTTTTACTCTACATGTATGAAGCAAGTTCACAAACAAAGCAACGAAGCGAGAAAATGCGATTGACTCTCGACGGCTTCTGACCCCAAGAGGTTAAACCGTGACGGCTCACACATCAGCCCATCCTCACTGATCAATCAGCTGCCTACAAAGTGAAAGAGAACACTGGCGACTCCGGAGTGGTGTGCTGCTTTTCACATGATGAGCATCAAAGCGCGTAATGCAGCCGAAAGCTATTCATTTTTTCCGGAACGACCACTTTTAACAGGATTCAGCAGCGACAGAAGCTCCTGCCACAGAGAATAGAAAAATGCAGAATTTTCACGGTGTGAGTGTTTATAAAAGTTTAAAGGGTTTGACCTCAGAGCCTGTTTGACTTTCTTGGAGCACGATTACTGAAAACTATAATCTTCGAATGTGTGGTCCCCAAAAGACTGGGTGCAGAATGTGAGGCTTAACTCTGGTCATGTGAAAGCCTCCCAAAACCAGCCATTTCTTCTTCTCTGGATGAGTTGTTTGTTTGTTGTTGTTGTTGTTGTTGTTGTTGTTGTTGTTGTTGTTGTTGTAGGACAGCGTCTAATCCTTCTGTTTCTGCTTGATTACAGAAACAAGTTGAACGTCATTTAAACAGTGTAATTCTTTTACCCTTCAATGTTCTTCAGCGTAATTGGTGAGAAATTTTTCATAGTAGAAAATTCAAATAATCTGAAAATATTTTTTACTGTCCCTGAGCTCTAAACCTTCTCCTCGCACTTCTCCCTCCACAGGGCTCTATTCTTTCCTCCTGTTGGTGTCCAAAGGTGATGAAAAACAAACACGAAGCTGAATTCCATGGTGAGATCTCAAGAGGTGAAAGGCCTGTTTTCGACTGCTCTCCAGATTGACAATGGCAGATTCACGATTGTTACCATGACCAAGATTTCTCCTGGTTCAATCATGCCTGCTACCCTATGGATAAGCTTTGCCTTTCTTGTAAGACTGCATTAACCAACCCCCATGCTTTTGAAAAAAAAAAAAGACTGTGAGATTTTTTGGCAGAGAGAAAAAAAAAAACAAACCCTGTACCGCACCCCCACCCATCCATCCACCACCCACCCTCAACTGCATTCTCCGGCTCCTGCGAATCGTCCCATCAGAAACTTGCTGCATCATGAAACTCTTTGGGGAAAGAGGCAACAGAATGACTTATTGAGATAATTAATGACAATCACTAAAGAGGTATGAGTGTGAACAGGGCACGCTGGCTGTGACCTTTACCATCAGGCCGCCCTGCTGCGACTAGCTGACACTGACGAAGTGGCAGGACACAAACATCCGTTTCTGTTTGTAGTTTGAGTATTTCTATCATGTTTGTGGTCTTACATTGTACCATGTCCATTCTTGGTTTTGTGCCTTGTTTGATTAGTGTGATTGACTCCATGTGTAAATGTCAAAAGCCTGTCTATGTTTCTGTGTGGTAGCAGAAAGTGGAGAGATCATTACAGGGCAGATTAGAATAATCTCACCACAGAAACCCAACAGATATTATCCCCAATTTCTCTCTCTCTCTTTTTTCTTTTTTTTTTTTTTCTAAATAAACTCAAAACTATGACAGTTTAGTCGGCTTGACCTGTGCCCAGTTATGATTTTTGGAAGACAATTTCCTGGAAAAAGCAGTGCTTCAGTATGTGAAAACTTATCGGTGGAACAATCTGCAGTGGTTGTGACATTTCTGTCCACGCGTTACATTTTAGCGTTTTTAACCTTTTTAGGAAACAGTTCAGCTGGTAACTCTGCTTGTTTCATGTGTATTTGGGACTATATGTTGGGAATTTTTATTATAGGAGACGAGAGTATATTGTGCTAAATTGAATCTGTGTTTGAGAAAAAAAAAAAAAAAAGTATACCACATTGGTGTTCATATAGTTCAGAGCAACAGTACCTTTCAGCATCAATAGCTGGAATTCTTTGGTGTGGTAAAGTATTGTTTGTTGTGTTGAACTGCAAGATAATTTTATTCATTCCAAAATGCATCTTTGAAGAACACTTCGTTTATGGCGACATATCACCGGTGCCATATTCTCTATGGCAGTTTAGATCTGAATCTGTGTTAGGAAAAAGTATACCACATTGGTGTCCATATAGTCCAAAGCAACAGTACTTTTAATAGGAATATCTGAAATTAGCGATGTATTAAAGTACTGTTATATTAAAGCTTTTAGCCAGTTACATCCTTTCAAAAATGCATTTTTGAACAATATTGGAACATTTTATCTATTGCAGTTTAGACCTGAGACTTTATCTTCGATCATCTTTAGGTTTTTTGCTTCTCTACATGAAGACTTTTACGTGCAGTGCCCAGTATTCTGACAGAGACACAGGCTAGTCTAGCCACAAAACAAACTAACAAACAAGGTATACTATGTCAAAAGTTGCTTTTTATACATAGTCAATGAATATCATGAGCTGCAACAGGTCTAAGCTGTGAAGAAAAAAAAGAAAAAATAACATGGTCTCCCATTTTCCTGTCTATGCAAGAGCCACCAAACAGTCTGTATGTCTGATGCATGGATGCCACAAACCAAGCGATTTCATGCATTAGTCAAGCGAATGACTGCCCTTAAATACTGTTCCTATGTGGGGGTTATTTGTGTGGTCTGAGAGTGAGCAGAGCTGCATCCTGAACAGTGCTTTCGGGCTTGAGTGATCCAATCCATCCCACTTCAGCGGGTGAATCAGATGGCTCTAGGCAGGAAATAAGTCTGGGTGCCAAAAAGCAAATGTAATTATTGCCCGGTTGGTATTCTGGGAGAAAACTCTACTGTATTCTGTATTTTTGTATAAATGTAAACAAACATATATGAGATATGAATAAAGTACACGTATCCAACTGTTATTTATTGGTTTCTTTGTTGTTGTGCAGGAATTTTTATCAAGCAACTGTGAGTGATTTTTCAATCTGGGCCTGTTAGCAGGGAATCAAACTCAGGGCACACTAATTTTGAAAACATTTGCTTTGGGCAGAATTGCTTCACTGCAAGACTTTAAGATTGACAGTAATTACCCACATGCCTCTGGGAAAAGAAATCTACAAGTTTCAAACTGCATTGTTTGCTGCCATTTAAAGGCAAACCAGTAAAACCAGTGGGGTCCTAATTTGAAAAGTTAAAACACTGTTGCTTTTTAAAAAAGCACATTAACAGTCATGTTTGGTATGTCTGCCATATGTTAGCGCTAGATTGAAGGTATTTGTTTCTCGCTTTCTAAATTACATAACTAAAATATACACTGTTATTAAATTAAAGTATATCAAAGTATTAGGAGCAATTTTTACTGAGGTCCTGTAATAAGAGATTAGAGACCTTTCGCTCTGATACCAAAACACGTATGTCCAAGAAAAGCTTGTGCGCCTCAACAATGTGCTTTATAAGGTTATCCAGGTGTCCACTTGACTGCTTTTTATAGGTAGATTCATGTTCTTAAGTTGTCAGATTGTAAGTGTTTATCACACTGAGCTCCAAGGATAACTTGGGAAAAAGCAGCCTAGAATGATGTGTTGTGTGTCAGGTTGATAAAATATAAATAAATAAAGAAGTCCTTTCTAAAAATCTGGTAAATCACATCACTTCCCTTGAAGGTTCCAGCTCTCCCAGGGGGGTTTAACTATAAGTCTTTATATCTACTTCATGCCCATATTTTATTAAAGCAAGGACACCAGAGGGGGTATGTACTTCTGTGTATGGCCACTCCACATCTCTCATGCTTTAGTGTGATCTTGAGTATGTTATTCTTTCTATGCAACATTTAGCACATTCAGCATAAACACACACAGATTACACACAGCAGCTTAAATGTACACATACTGAATGGTAAAATTGCTGAAACATTTTTTCTTTTTTACTGTCAGTTCTGGTGTATTTACCCGTGTGAACAGTCTGTTATATCACTTCAACGATTTCATGGATAGAGAAGCTTTTTCCTTGAAAGGGATAACACTAACCCTTACCCTTGAGCTGCACCCAACAAAAATGTTTTGGTTTATGTTTAACAAACCATGAAGGAATTATTACAATTCCAGAATTATTAAGATGCATATCACTGAACAATTTCAGTTGTTCACTACTTGATTCATTTACAATAAACCTCACAAAGCCTGCTGTTTGTTGTGGTCAACCCCCACTACACCTGTTTGGACGAACATCCCACTTGCTAAGCTGTAATTGGTCTTTGTGTTCAATTTTCAAACTGGGAAAACATAGCTATCTAAAAAAATCCCTCTGTGCTATCTACCAAAACCATTTCTGAGTAGATTATGCTCATTAGTTAGACTGGCTTTGTTAAGCTTGTGTCTTTTAAAGTGAAACCTGTTCTTAGAAAAGCTTCAGGACATCAACGATCCTGATTACTTTGATTGTATTCACATAAATTTCATAACAACCTCATGGGCGTGATGGTAAACCGTTTATCATCATCTCTTGACAATATACCAACCAAACTTCTCTTAGAGGAGTTCCTGAATAATAGGTCTTCCTCTCCTCTTGATTGTCAACCGCTCTGTCTAATACTGTATTTCTTTCTTTTCATTTATAAACCCATTTATCCCATTTGAGGAATGTTAATGATCAACCATGGAAACCTTTTAATGGGTTGGTATTTCAAGGGCTGGTCCAGACTGGTTCCTTGGGTATTGGACTGACAAAAAAGTAACTGTGTCCATTTCTGTGCAAACTTATTGATCAACTTTGGTGTCCCACAAGGCTCAATTGTTGGGCCTGTATGGATGTATTTTCTGGAATTAGGCTCTTATTGAACAATACAAATTTTATTCATTAGTTCTTTTTCTATCCTGAATTTCAAAGTTATAAAGATTATGTTATGTTATTATTTTTTGATGTATGACCAATGCATACCTCTACATACCTGCTAGTACCCGTGATAAAACAATGAAATTAATGGGTTTTCAATAAGGTTTCAGAGCCATTAAATGGGAGAACAGAGGATGCAATTATTACCAAAATGGTCCAAAAAATGTTGGTTATTTTGAGCAGATTCATATTTGGAATAAAATCTAGTAAAAAAAAAAAAAAAAGTGTTTCATCATAGATGTTTGTCAAGTACTGATTCATTTAATGCCACATTGATTTTTCATGCCATTACAGAACAGATTTGATGTACTGGAAGTTTTTGTTTGGAGAAAATCTCTACTACGATGTCTATTTTGATACTACCACTGGATTTTTTTTTCAATGGCTTGAGTATATTTTGCACAGACACTGTGTAAAATCCATCAGCTAAATATTCACACATAAGCACTTACATGTTTGTTTTGCTTGGCCAGAGGTTTGGGATTTCCATAAAATCTGTTTAGCAAGAGCTTTGTGGACGCCAAGGACATACATCATGGAGACCAATGTTATGATTTCATCTTTGCTATCAGGAAACAACAGGAAGGCCATGAAAAGTCTATTGTTCATAGACATTTTACTGTACAACAAATGTGCAATTGTGTCACTGTGCATAGGCATACTGGAGCATGACTTTAAGTGCTTTAAGACGTGGCATAAACAAGTCAACTGACCTCAGCCAGTAGCATGTATATAGAGGACATGAGGCTCAGCTGTTTCCCAGGGTCACAAAAGTCTCTTCCATCATGTTTAAGAAATCTCACAGGATAATAGATGGATGATACGTTCAAAGGGCACTCCCATGACTGAGAGTGATTCCATAGCCCTATAAATAATCATATCCTGACTGATATCAAGCTCTATGACTTCAAGCCCTTGAACGTAGACTTTAGGTTTTTCCCCTGATGCTGTAAGAGGAAGTTGATAAAAGAGTCTGAGTTCAGGATTTCAATGAAACAGAACAAGGAAGCATGATTAAAAGAAAAAAACATTTAAAAAAAATGAAAACAACCTCAGTCTAGAGTGATTACAAGTACTGGATGATACAGTAGATTATATCACCCAGAATATGTGAGAAAAAATGTTTGGCAGAACAAAGACGAGTCATGAGTCAGTCCCGGTGGCAGCAGGTGTGTCAAAGCAGTTGTATGAACATGAATCAAGGCAGCATTAAAAAACACACATGCATGCTCAGTAAAATCCTTCCCTTGATAAAAATGAAAACGTTATTAGCACTTTACAAACCTCTGAGTCTGAGGAGACAAAGTTAGCGAGCACAGTAGATAGGACCCCAGGGATACTGGGGATTGTATGGAGCATATCATATCCATAGCTCATTGCTGATTGAGGGCATCACTTGTGTGCAGGAAATGACCTAAGTCCCCAGGCAGCCTCCATAGAAGTGGTTCTCTGGCTTTCGTAAACATGGCCTTGAGGACTCTCTGCCGACACCATCTTTCATAACCACCGTGGTTTCTACCTCACAGCCAGGAGCTTCCGCTTTCCCATCCTTCCCCTCAGACGGCTCCCAGCTGCACAAACTGATGAAGGAAGAGCATTTAGCAACCAGACCTTTTTTTGTTTTCGTGACTGTAAGCCAGCTGAACTTGGACCACAGTGTGCTGGCTCTTTGTGCGAGTGCACTTGATGGATCAGTCCCTTATGTACCCATGAATGCGACTTGGATATGTGATCAAAAAGGGTTTTGTTTTCTATTTTTGAAAAATTTGTTTTCAGTTGTGCTTTGTCTCAGGCGAAGACAAATGTGCTTCAGTGTTTCTTCACTAATTCTGGTTTAGATAACAGTTCAGAAATTAATTGAGAGTAAACAACTCTATCTGACAAAAAGAAGTTCAAGTGGAGTCACATTTGGAAAGGGATTTAACTGGGGTTCTTGTCCAGAAATAACAATGCGTGCAACTGTAGAGTGATAGCAACAGCTTGAAAGCCTTTACTGCCAACATTACGAGCCAACGGATAGTAAACACAATGAGACAACATCACACCACTCAGACAACAGCTCAAATGTTTGTTCCTGGAGTAATCATGTAGACTATAATACAGAAATACTTAATGAAAAAAGGATTTGGGTCAGTATTCCCACTGAAGAACTACATCAAATTTGGGGGAATGTGGCCCAGTATCTGTCAACATCTGTCATAGCTGATGTGAAAGAAGCTCACAGAGAAGCCGAATTTAAAGGCCCTGAAAACTTAATTTCTCAATCAGCTTCTTACTACGACTAATGGGATCCTACATAAACATGAAGTTGTCTGCCAAAGTTAGAATAGTTTTGGCTGTTTTACATGAGTAAATTGTTTTTCTTTTTTTCTTTCTCTGTGCGCTCTTCACAGATGTGTGAAGTGGGTGGGATGGAAAAAGATAATGCGACACACTTCTGAATCAATATCGGATGATGGTTGGTTGGTCGCTGTCAATCATATCTGATTGAACCAATTAATATCCACTCACTAAAGATTTTTTTAAAAACTTTGAGCGTTGCTTATTTATTCATGAATTGTTGCATGCAAAATAGTGCATTGACAAAAAATCTTAAACTTTATTTATTCTTGACCATGGAAACAGTATTTTAACAAAAACTGTCTAGACTCAAGGTCAACTTACTAGCTTTTTCTGGCAAATAAAAGTAGAAAGCTCTGAAAAAAGCTAGCAAGTGGACTTAGCTAGCTACTAAATGATTGAGTTAATATTCTTTGTCTAACCCCTTCTCTGTTGGTCATAACTACTCTATCCCAGGTTATTTATCAGCTAGCATGACAAACTGATAGCACACGTTAGCTAACAAGCTAACGAGCTCAAGAAAGCTGAGCATGACACAACTGTTGCTGCATCATACTGAGACTGTGGAGGGACATATTTATCATTTGCAAAATCCACTTAACAGCACAGAAGTGACAGTTAACTATGGCATAAAAACTAATGTTAGTTATACCAAACATCCAAACATGTTTTACAGGCTCAGACGTGTTGCAATAGTGAACTTACTGTCTGTGTTGACAACTTTTGCTCAACATGCCCACTTCCAGTGAAAATCTTTTTGATCACTTAATGATAAGCTACTGATAGCCAAATCTATTCTCGTGGGACGCAATAGAATTGGAATTGGATCAACTTATCTACCTGACGCACAGTTGAATGTCAGGTAATCTTACCGGTAGAGGAGATAGGAAAGAGCCAAAAATCAGATGGGGGCGGTACATGACATGCTCAAGATGCACTGCTGGTGAATCTCCATTCCATCTCACTGAATCCTTCATTGATTTTTGTAGGATGTTTAGTCTGTAATCATAAGATGATTTAAATTAAAAGTTTTTCTGTTTTTTTGAATAATTTTTGGGGGAATTTTTAGCTTTAATTCGACCGTTGCAGTGAGAGAGAGACAGGAGGGAAGATGATGTGCAGCAAAGGGCCTTGGGTCAGATTCAAACCGGGCCGCTGCGGTTGGGATTAAGCCTTTGTGGTACGTGGGTGTGAGTTTTTTCGGGTGCATGTGAGTGAATGTGTGCACGAGACAGTGTTTGTGTGTGTGTATTTGTGTATATATGTGTGCATATGTGTGTGTGTTTTGGAGCACAGGCAACAACAGAGTCATTAAGGCAAAGACAGTTTAAAGGGCGTTATGAATTCTCCAGTGTGGGCGCATACATTAACAACAACACGCACACACAACAAACACACACAAAAAAAATGCATTATCTGCTCTCTTGAATGCACGACAAAGCTCTTGAACGTCACAAACTGTCTTTTTGTGCGTGTCCCCTCCCACTCTGTCTGTAAGTGTGTGTGTGTGGGAATCAGCACAGGACCCTAGTCACAGGTCAGGGGCTCTAAGGTTACTAATAGCCCACACCAATAGACTTGTGATACACGTCTTGCCCTTTATGGCACTCTTCCCTGCGGCCAGAGGAGAATGCCTTCCCCCCCAGGTGGGGAGCGCAGGCTCGGCCAGCCCCGTCCCGAGAGGACGTAACAGGAGGCTTATCGGAGCGCTGGGCTGTGCTGTAATACTCCTGTGAAAGGTCTTTCAGGCCGCCTCCCAATATTGATTTTTCTGGGCAGGAGGGAAATCGAGAAGGCCCCCCTCAGAAGCACTGGAGCCTGGGAGGAGGAGGAGGAAGAGACAGGTAAAGATAGAAGCTTCTGGGGGGAGGTGGGGGTTAGCAAAAAGAGCAACAGACAGTAAGAGACACAGAGAAGAGCTGTGTTTACAGCTGGCCATACAGGGTTAACATTTTTTTTCTTGCCTGCATAGATGTTTCTGACTCTAAAAGTCTATAAAAGATTTACAACCCCTGTGCACACTATTAATAAAAACAAATCAATCTAGTCGCTGCTGGTGTGGTCTGAATTCTTTGGTTTTTTTTCAGTTTGATTCTTCCTCCTTGCGGGGCAGCGGCACCGCTGCGCCTTCAACTTTTAGTATGTTTACATAGGCCTTTGGTATGCTGGGGTTGTATCTCAGTATTGCCATAAATAAATCAGACACTTGACACTTTATCACTTCATTTCAGGCATGTGATTTATAGGAGAAAAAGATAAAAGACAAGAAGACAAAGAAAGATAGATAAAAAATGTGTAGGAAAGAAACTAAACATAATATATTGTTACATACATTTTTTAAAACAAAGAGGCAAGCAAATAAATATGGGATAGAGAAAAGATGATCCTAGTAGTTGACAGTAAGCTGATTGAACATAAATAGAGTCAGCAGCCACTGTGGCCACAAGTAACAGTACAGAATAATACGAGCGTAAAGCGCAGCTCTGACTTCATGTGATCCTGGACATAAAACAATGCATGTTGGTTAGAAAAAAGAACATCAGCATGTTATGTGACGATAAGAGTCAGGTGCTGAAGTTGCGCCCACTGGAGTCACCTCTGCAGCCTCAGAACTTTGCTCTGATTGACTTAAAGTGAAAGTTTGAGTTATTCGACGTGAGGTTGTAGGAGGTCCATACTCTGTATATTACCTGCAGGTCGGTGGCGGGTCGACAAAACATTTTAACCAACAGATGTCGCGTGTTAGCGTTCCAACCATTATATATAGGTTTCCAACCAAGCCGACCCCCGGCAGGGGGTTGGCTTAGACCCAGCGGGCGGCCAGGCTTGTTTGCACTGGCGGAAAGCCTGATGCCACTGAACTAATCAGTCTTGCTATTCCTAAATGGTAATATGATCTTCGTTAGTCAATCATCGCTTGGTATTGGTATGTATCTTTACTGAATGACACAGATCATCAGAAAAATGGCAAAAATGGCCTTTGTTGTTGATGTGACGGGCCCATTGAACTTTTCCTGGTCAGTGACCTTTGACTCTTTCAGCATCTTCTCCTGGGTCAAATGCCATTTCACACATGTAGTGTTCACCACAGATGTGTACGTCATTCACCGCTCCAGTCTTCCGCTCTAGAGCTCCTATCGTGGACGGTTTGTGCTCCTTGTGACTTGTAGACAATTGTTGGATGTGACAACTTCCATGCTGTTGTTTGAATCTATAATTCAACGCAGATTTAATTTGAAACTTGTCAAAAAATTGGTTGTTCAATTTTATCAGTTTTACAGAAATAAAGATTTTGACAACATATGTCATCCTGTCATGTATATCAATATCGGAAAATTTGAGCCTTATTTCCTAATCCCATGGTGCCTTACAAATAAATAAATTTACAAGTAAAATTAAAGTAATACTGAAGAGGAACCAGTGTAAAATGAGAGTCTCTGTGCTTGTAACCAGAGTGAATGAAATGGTTACACAGAGAGAGTGGCAGACAGAACCAAACACTGTAGAGACAGACAGACAGTGATAAAGAGAGAGATGCATCACCTGTGTGGGCGGAGGCGACCGCAGGGAGGAGGAGGAGGAGGGAGGGGAGGTGTGTGGATGAATCGGTCAGACAAGGGGGGCCTTGAGAGCTCTTGTTCGGTGTCACCTCGGCGCGGAGTGAGAGTACGCGACGACTCCAGCCCCCGTCATCTGATCTAAGGTCAGCCTTCCACAGTGTGACTCAGTGGCTCCTGAATGCTGCTTTCAGGGCCTGTTCAGCTCTACTTGAGGATGAATCACTTAACTTCAGCCCTTTTATGTTCTGGAGAGGATCCCGTTTCTGTGCAGCCGTGTTTCCGCTCCGAAGGGAACATTGGTCAGCGCCTCGCCCCCACACGAGGGCTGCCGTAGGTTTGATCAGACCATCTGGTGAGCTGTTATTTTAATCAGACTTGGACAAATGAATCACACAGGAGCTTCCACACTGTTGTACAGTATACTTTGTTGTGGCTTTATTCTAGGGTTACAAAGACATGCACTCACACTTACATACATAAAAGCATCTTTACGCACATTTAGCTTATTCTGTATCCTTAAAAACTCTTGAACATTCAGTAACTCCAAATAAAAGAACACCCATCGGTACACTCCTTAAACATATAAAAGCGATTAAATATTTCTGCCAGAACCAAATCTCCCCCAAGGCATTTTACATGCATCGACAAAAGGAGTTGCATGGGTGTTGCCATATTATCAAGACTTGAATAACGCGCTGCTTCCCTATTCAGTCCTCCCCTTTTGACTGATTTCAAAGGGGAAACATGATAATAGTGAAAGCTAGCTGACAATAAAAAGCAAACAAAAGCTACCTCCCTGTTTTAGTCTTATGACATGAAAGACACCTGTGCTTTCTCAGATGTGGCACAAAAAATATGTAATGAACACCCGTAGATAAGCGCTTCATCTGGCAGATTGACTCGGATATGCTAAAGTCTAGAATGTAAAATGCAGTATGTCCAGGCTCAATAACGTTCTGCTAACGTTACCAATCGAGTCTATTTAGACACGACGAAGTGATTTGTTTGTTGACTAAATTTAGTGCGTTCATACCTGGTCTTTCATTTTTTCTAAGCACACCAAAGTCAAAAATGTCATCTTTACCACATCCGTGTTTACATAGCTTTAATTTCAGTCGGCTGTTCTGTAAAAGGTTGTAGGTGGAACAACAACCTATCAGTCTGGAAAAATACTCCAAAGTAATCCCCAGGTGAGGCTTTGCGGCTCAGATGAGAGAGACGTGTTGACGACGAATGTTCTCTTTTTTTCACTTCTCTTCACGTAGGACGACATTGCATTGACTTAACATCCATCCCCCGGGACACTGACCCTGATCTTAACCATCACCGCTGCAGACCCAACCCCAACCTTGACTAGGAGGTGTCCCTCTGGCCTGGCGACCTAAAGCCCATACCACAGTGTCACAACATTTCTGGTTTGACTCGACAGCTAGGTTTGGTCAGAAAAGACCAGTCACAATGGATGATTCCAAAACATAATTCATTTTTGTTAAAATGCCCAATTCCAATGCTTTTAAAATGGGCAGCTGTTTTGCGTTCAAGGCTGGGAAAGTCTTGAAGTTTACACTGTTGCCCTCTGTACAAATTGTGATGTAAATCTTGAGTTCGAGAGTTATCTGTTATTCGATGGTACCAGCTCCAACTTAATAATTATAGATACACCTGTATAGTACAAATGACCAAACAACAATATCTATAAATAAATAAATAATAAATAATTATCTCCTACAAAACCCATTTTCCCTGTTACATTTTCTTTCTACACCCATTTAAACAGGTAATTATGTATGTTTGTTTAAAAAGGTGACAAATGAAAGGAAAAACCTGAATAAATTAGTGGAGAAACACATGCTTCCTAACAGGTGCAATTCCCATCTCCCATCATGCTCTGTGACAGGTGTGTAAAAATGCTTCCGATTTTGTGTCAAGATAGCTGCAAGAGGAAAAGATCTACATGACTTTGGAAGAGGTTTAACGTTGGGGCACAGACGGCAGGAGCTTCAGTCACAAAGATGCTCAACTGGCCACTGCTTCAATAGGAACAGTGACTAAAGTGACGCCTGCATTTAGATGTAAGGGAGAGACATAAGACTTGCATCTGATGACTGTGATGCTTGTGCGTGAGTGCGATATGTAAGTAGGAACAAAAAGCAACTCGCTCAGGTGACTGAGGCGGTTAACACATGACATGATCAGACGGTGTCAGCAGCAACAGCTTGTCAACATTTACACAAAGAGGGATACTGTAGCGGAGCAGCGGTCCATAAAACCCCTCATTACAAAGATGAATGTACATTTGAGAGTTCAGTTGTGCAACAACCAGAGGCAGTGATCTACACATGTGTGGTGGTGTGTTGAGATGTGATGAGTCATCCTTCACCATGTTCTCCACAAGTGCGTGTCGGGGGATCCGGCCGGCTCTGTTTTGCTGGCATGGCTTGGGTCCATTTGTCCCCTTAGAGGGAAGTGTCACTGCAAATCAATACAAAGTTGTACCGAGTGATCTTCTTTACCCTATGATGAAGCCTTTCTCTCCTGATGGGAGCGCTCTCTTGCAGGATGATAATGCCTCCATCCACGGGGGGCACAGGGGTCTCTGTATGGTTTGATGAGTATGAAAATGATGTCAATCATGATCGCAGTCACCAGATCTCAACCCAATCGAACACCTGTGGCCGATTTTGGACCGATATGTTTGAAAACGTTCTCTGCCACCATCATCAGAGCAATAAATGAGGGAATATCTTTTGGAAGAATGGTGTTCATCCCTCCAGTAGACTTCCAGAGACTTGTAAAAGGGACATGATGGTCAAGTGGTTGAGTCACTTTATGTTGTTTTTTCCTTTAACTTTTCATTCGTCTGTGTTTAAATAGGAAGAGCACAAAACCAAAAGAGACATAAAACCTCCTTGTGGGATTTGGAGGCTTTTTTATCGTGACTACGGTGAAATATTCACGTTTCTCCAATCAGAGAGGAGCTTTGGGAAAACTGGTATTCATGTCAAGAGTTGCGAGGCGGGAATCTGTGCTCCCTAATAAAAATACATGAATGCTTGTCTAATGTTGGCCAAAAAGCACATGATAATCCTCTGGAGCCTCGGAACAATGCTCTATGGAAAGATTAATCAAAAGCCGCCAATGGGGAAAATGCATAACTGCATTCCTCAGACTCGTACAAGGGGTCAAACAAGTTGGTGGTAGGATCCCGGTGACAATGGCTGAATTGAGCGCTGTTCTTCTGCATCACAACCTGGACAACTTACCAGCATGTGACGAATCATGAATTCTGTCTCTGTATCACTGGACCAGTGCAGAGCCGCTGAACTGACACGCCTCAGGCTATAACACACAACCATGAGCGAGTCTCCCTCTGTTCCATTACACTGTACTCTATTAGGATTTCTCCTTGTCTGTTTTGGCGTTCTCAGCATGTCAATGATGTTTTTGCAGCAATTATTCTCCAATTTAACATGATGGAGATACATTACTGCAACTGTGTCAAAAACAAATCTTGCGTAATTAAATCTTGACATCAAGCATTAGTTTAGGATTTTAAAGCTTGTTCCTGGCACCAGCTACACTCATTTCTGTTGCATTCATTCTTGCTTTGCAACTATTAGCAACCAGTGAAGTCTCTGCTTGTCAGGATGGCTTTATTCTTGTGTGTGCATCACATCTCAACAGTGAGCTGCTGGCAGTGCCAAGAATGCATGTTCAATCTGCAACAAAAAACACCAGCACGTAAACTTAGCGCTGAGTGAGAAACTGTGACGAATGAGAACGGACATAAAAATAGAGAGAAGAGAAGAGGGACGCCTTGGCCTCAGCTAGATTTAAAGGAAAAGGGGTTTATTTTACAGTCTGGGACTTGGCACAGAATTTCAAACATCAGTCATAATTGATGTAATTGATATCCACTAGAAGTCAAAACAAAGTACTGTGGGTTTAAATGCTGTTTAGTTTGGTTACACAGCGGAGGTTATGACTGATCCACTGGCAGGGAATTGCAGAGGTTTAACGGCTGAGATCTGGGACCCTGACGTCAGTCCAAACACAAGCCATCATACCACTTTTTAACATAATTTTTCAGGGCCTTCTAAAACCCTCACTATTAAAATATAAATCCTTTTTTTATCTGGCGGCACTAATGGTTAAGTTTAGTTAGGCTTAAGGACAAAATGACTCAGTTTGGCTCAGGGAAACGTAGCATTTTGGAGTTAAAATGACTACTATGTTGAGGCTTGGGGAGATTTGTCTTTGTAGTTAGAACTGTAAACATGTGGTTATGGTTAGTGGACATGGGGTTTTTTTTTTTTGGTTTTTTTTTTAAGAAAAAAAAAAAGCAGAAGCTGTTTCCCATGTTAAATCAGATGTTTGATTCACTCCATCATCCAAACAAACTTCTTCCACTAAATGGCTCAGAGTAGTGATGGGTAATTCTCGAGAAAAGTATACATGTTGTGAATCTACCCTTTTATATCACTGTCCTCAAGACTGTGATGAACTTCACATGTGGAAAATAATTCAACTTGGTATCATTCAGTGTCCAAAGTTCACCTTGTTGATACTGGAATGAGAGCACTGATTGAGAGCACTGATTGATTGCACTTTTAACAGACTCTCCCTCCTGACATGTTCCCTCCCGAGAAATTCCTCGAGTTTTCTCAACATTTATCTTTAAATATTTAGGTCCAGGCTCCTCTGGGTGAAGCTAGCAAGCTCGTTCGCATCTTGTCATGGTTGACGGACAAAGCCGACAGACCGTTGCAGATGAAGGTTAGTCACGAAACAGAGTAGGACACCCTAATCAGGGCAGATAACAAGGATCCAAAACAATCAAAAACACATTCCAGCCGGCCTGTTTTTTCTGTTTAAGGACAAACTGTACAAAATAAGTCAAATGATGAGGGGAACGAGCGGAGCGATGGGTGAAAGAAGAAGATTTGAGAAACGCTTCTTTCAGAGAGGAGCATCTCTGCAGCCAGCGAAAGGGCACGACACACAGACTGGTTCTGTTGTCTCACTAAAAGGAAGCATGGTGATTTCTCATTTCCCATGTGCTTCTCAGAATTTTGCCCCATTAATAAATCTTATTCTATAATACTGCCATGGCACACAGAGTGATCCGACTGTAAAAGAATTCTGTACTCAACTCCACTCGTCTCTATTAACGAATACAGCTCCATCTATAAAAGATGGTGTTAATAACCTAACAACCCTTTCATAGTGTGCGTCTCCAGATGTTTACATTTATGCACCAGGGCATCAGTGCTTAATTGATATACGAGTGACACACACAGTCATGTCATTCAATGTTAGCATAATATTTCATAATATTTCTTTGTCTTGTCCTTTTTTTTCACTAATGCACATTATGTGACGCATCAGGCTGTTACACCGCTCATGTTGTCTCACGCCTCTGTGCGGGTCACGCTGACAACGCTTCAGCGCAGCAGACATACATATGATGTGGGTTTAAAAGTAAACAACTGAATGACAGTAACAGTAAATGTATGTGTGCGTGTGTAGAGTGACTGGAGAATCCATAAATAAAGCCTGTGGATAGAATCTGTTTGTCAGTCTTGTCCTGGACTCCACGTGTCCGATGGCAGGTGTGAAGAGGCTGTGTTGATGGTGTGTGCTATTCCCTGATGATGCCCGCCTGGGGTCCCTGGGTGAACTGCCAGACTATGATAGAAGTGTGGAAGGACACTCTCCATCGTGCACCCATCATACTGTAGCTGCTGAGAATTGTGGGTGGCACGACTGGATGGTCGTCATTTAGGCACGTTACCGTGCTTTCCTTTGGGAGGGAAACGGTGGTGGTGGACTTGAAGCAGTCGGGCGCAGAAGCTTGTGCAAGGCGCACGTTGTATATGTCAGCCAGCTATGACAAGCAAGCCCTGAGTGCACGCCTGGGCCATCTGCCTTCCCTCCCTCCAGCTCCAATATAATATAACATATAAAATATAAAACAATGCTGTTACAACAACAGATTTAGGCGACCTAGATATCTTGGTACTGTAAACCAAACTGCAACGTGTCTTTGAATCTCCTCCAAAACGTGAAGCTTTGTGAGAGGTTTGTTGTTATTTCTCACCCACTGCTGCATTTCAACACACTGGTTCTCTTATTGTTCACCACTGTGCGGCTCTGACACTTGAGAGTTAAATGTCTGGTACAACAGAGCGGCTGTTGAATGAGGGAGGGACATTGACTCATTCACTTTTACCACCTGAGGCTACAAACATTTTTTTTTTTTTTTTATGTTTCAGTTGTTTGTGTGAGTCAGCGGCTGACTCAGAATGAGCTGGCGTTTACAAGATTGACACACAAACGGCCACACACTAGGTGAGGGCCGAGGGGAAACAATATAACATTAAATCCATCATCGAGAGATCACGGCACTTTAACCCGCTGAGCATTATGTGAGATTAATGTAGCAATGTCTTGGCAAGAACTCTTTGAAAAACTTGTCGTGGTGTTGCAGGCTGTGAATTCATGTGGCAAAAACCACAAAAAATACAAGTCACTAACAATTACATGCACTGTTGTGCAACCTTCAAACATCGATCAAATTAAGACAGAGTGGCAGTTATTTTCCTGGCAAATGTGGAACTCACTTGCTAAATTGAGCCACTTGATCAGTCACTGTCATACATGCAAGCTGATTTTGTGCCACTCATTAAATCTTTTATTTATTAATTTCTTACAACTGTTGCACAGCCTCTGGTGTAATCTACCATAGATCATTGGTGTAGTTTATCAGCATTGGATATAGATAAAAGGCCCGCGGATTGGGCGGCAGCAAAGACAGCTATTTCAGACAGCTATAAAGAACACAGCAGTTTCACTGTAAATCCCCAAAGGCTCACACCTTTGGCTGTGTGCTTTTTTTTGTTTGTTTTTTCTGTTCATTCGTCACATACTTATACAGTGTCGCATACTTCTACTACTACTACCGTTCTCATTCGAGTTGTCCTCTTTTTCTCTGCATCCCATATGCAGCTGCCTATCAAATCAGACTGTGTTGCCAAGAACCTCAGGTGTGTTTGGATTCAGTGCCTGCGAGTGCTTCAGAAAGTCTGCCTCCGTTAACGCTTGGTGGCGGGAGAAAGGAGACGGTTCACTTTCAATTATTTCCTCTAAATGTGTCACGTGGGTTTCACCCCCCACCCCCTTTAGGAGACCAGTGGCAAGTCAGAATCTATTCATACCAATGGGAGAAGTGAACGTGATCACAGATTATGACCGATTCCTTCATCCCCGAAAGTCACCAAAAGAAATATTGAATCCATTTTGAATCCAAATCAGGAGAAAAATAACTTTATTTGAGACCTGTCTGTCTCAGGAACAAACTGTCACAAGATTTCATGACATAGATGAGTTCTGGTTTCACTGCTGCAGCACTGCCAACGTCCAACCGCAGAAGTTTAGAGGGACTTATATGTGAAACCATAAATTAAAAGTTTAAACTGAAATGAAACTTGTATTTCTTTGCTTATTAATATTATTATCATTTAAGTGTTTTTGGTATTATTAGACTGATATGATCTTGTACTGGATTGATCGGCTATTAAGCTAGAAGATAAAAACGAGCAGCAAATCAGGAACAAATTCAAACTGTATCTAGTGTTGTATTGTATTATGTTTTAAGCAATCGTGACCACGCCCACTTGCAAGACACATGGAGTGTATCCCATTTTATAAACCATTGGCGCTCCCTGTAATGTGTTATCTTCTGTACAGAGTATCTTTGGTTTTGTCATGTCCTTCTCTGCAAAGTTTTTTCACTTCAACGAAAGCATTGTTGTGCAGTGGTAAACTCTTCCAACAGACACCAGGATCAGCTGATCAGTGCATTACTGAGGTACCGGTTAAGCCCCGCACATGGGCCAACATAACTGCTGAAACCACAGGGTTCACCTTTCCTGTTTTTGTCACTGTGGCACAAAATAGACGGAGCACCTGGTTCTGCTCCATTCTGGTGAAACTAAAACTTCTGTTGCAGCAATCGTTGGTATTCGGTTGATCGGTTAAATGAACCCTATGGGTGTAAAATAACAAAATAACTAGTCATCTGTTTGATTATTGCACGATCCTCCCAGGATCTTCTTTCTGTCAGATATCACCTGGCAGAGCAGGTGTCAATCGTTGACTACTTCGGCACAGGTAAGTACACCCGCGGCAGTCTTCCAAAAAAATGATCCTCCCTTTTGTTTCTTGTCAGATTGTGACACTTGTGTGGGAACTGTGTTTTCCTCTGTAGTCGTTAAATCTTGCACGTCAGCTTGAATTATGCGTCCTTGCCAAAAGAGTTTGTGTGACTCATGATTGTGTGTTTTTCACCTGCAGCAACTTATCATCAATATTGTAGTTTACTTGTAGCATGTGTGTGTTTGTGGAGGTGAGTCATATTCACCATTGTCTTACTTTTAATATGCCAGTGCCAGTGCTTGACTCATTGTTCCTTATTTTTTGTGTCACATGGGCCAAACGTACACACAGACCTGCTCAGCGGACAGAAACCTCAACACCTTGGAGAAGGTGCAGCCTACATTCATTCCTTTTAATAAACTGCTGGGCTTCATATTGCTCAAACCTTTCTGAGTATTGCGATAACACATCAACCTGATGTATTTTGCTGAGAATTACGCAAGTGGTTTGGAGATGAGCCAAAACAAACAACGCCAATTCCTTTGGTGCTTTAAGATAATTCCCTGGGAACAGCGCTGTGCTGTGAGGCATGTATGATATAGTGGCTTTAATCAAAACTGATGGAGATATTTCAATGAAAAGCAACATCACATTTCATCTCTATTTCTTATGGGCATAGAAGAGACAAACAGGATGTAATGCTGATTTTTGCAGGAGGAGGAGGAGGAGGAAAGTATTTTGGATGTTTTATTTTGAAAGTTTATTTCCTGAGGGCATAAATGAGGACATCTCCATTCATTTCGAGTTTTTTAAGTAGTCCCAACATATCAGCTGTTTGGATTTGCAGTGGTTTGTATGTATTTGCGTATTATTATGATGCCTCTTTTGTAATGTACCTTTTATGTTGCATCTCTTTACCTCTTATATGTGTTTATATAAAGTGTTTTTGGGTTGGGCCTGTCTCATCAAATGGGTAAAGGGGCAAGGCCTCTTCTGTACTAACTTAGGCACCACCCATTTGTTGCACTTTACCAGGTTATGAATTAAACATGGTGTCACCCATGTCCTCTAAATACAATCTCCAGAAGTAAAAAGCTAATGTTAACCTATAAACAAACTACACCATCGTCACATGACTTCAACGTCAACTCCGCTAAACTTTGAACTTGTAGTCAGATTTAGCTCTTGCCTCTTCTACAAAAATTCTTTCCTCTCACAAAGTGGTAGTGACAGTTTGGGAAAGCGTGAGTATAAACACAATGAGGCTGTAAAGGTGGACCGGTGAGTAGATCGGTTTCCGTGTGAATGCATGACATTTAACGTCCCAGACAACCTCTGTAGTCTCATTTAGCCACTTGTTAGCAACCGGCCTTTTACGCAAAAGCTTAAATAAGTCATGACTGGAGTCTTTACCGATATATTTTATGTCATAGAATAAATGTGAAAATGTCTGGAGCTTGTGTGAACCACGTATTATTTCAGCCATCCAACCGAAAAACACATTCAAAAAAGCCATAGCTTTACCAACGCGGGGACCGGAAGTGCAAAAACGCTAACGAATCTCCAAGTTTTAGGACTCGTTCCTGCAGCATCATCACACAAGAAACAACTGTAAATCGATGAACACGTCCCGGAAATATTCTTAGTACTGTCTCAATAAAAGAAATATCTATAAGTGTTAACAAGACACCTCCAACTGCTACAAGGTTGGTTGTTACTCTTTTGATTATTTTTGACCCATGGAGCTTTTATCATAGAAAAGGCTCTGGAAAACAACCTTTACACAGGGTCAGTGGGGGAAACACTAAAGCACATGTGCTCCCCCAGAAATTTTCATTGATCTTTGAGTCCCGTGTCCAGTTCTTACAATACATCTATGATTAAAACACAGCTGACCACACAGCAATACTGTGAACGTATCCACTTTAAATACCAACTGTGAGCAATCTTTCTTTGGAATGAAATGCCAAATTGGAGCACAGTATCCACTGCTCTTAATTCATCAGCGCTTTAAGATCTCAGAAGACAGGCATCCTTTTTGTCAGAACCATGAGAGACTCCCTGGGCAACAGAGTCTTTTCCTGCCATGCCCCCCTTTCTTTGGAGTAAACCCCCGCATCCCTTTGTTGGTGTGTGGCTGCCTGCAGTGCACCCTGCAGGCTTTTCCCCAGCTGGACCTCCTCCATCCGTCAAATTACCCCACGCCTGCTTCACCAATCTGTCCGCCCGAAAGTTATCTGTCAAACAATCACCAAGCTGCTCCAATAGGTACAAGGACACTACAGGATGTATGCAATTACTTATTTTACCGTACATATTTCATTGTTTTCATGAGAGCAAGAGCATAAAGTGTTTTCATGTCTTCATCTCTGGGTTTTACAGATGCAAAAGTTGGAAAGATGTCAGCAGCTTCTGTTCCTTTGCACACAATCTGCTCACAGTTAAACATATCTTATCAGCTCAGCCGTTCAGTCCTGCTCCATTGTTGCTGTGGGTTGGGCCTCCAACCACTGTCATTTTTTAAATAAACAACTGATATGCTGGGGGAATTCTAAAGGAAACCACTGATATAGAATGAATGTGCGTTATCTACTGTTGTTTGATGAATTGAACATTATCAACAGGGATCAATTAACAATGCAAAGGACTTTGCGGCAGACTGAGTACATCTTTCTCTCAGTAATGACTAATTGCCCGAGGCGTCAGGGGATCGAGGAGATGACTGAAGTGCCTCTTTCAAACTCCCACAATGCCTCTTAACTGTGTTTGCAATCTGACAGAGAACAGCTATAGTGTGCCTTCGCCTGGGGCATGAACTAATCAAAGCAAAAAGCGCTGCATAGCACAACATAATCAAATAGATAAACATTCTGTAACTACAACACAACCAAATACAGCAATGCAAGTGTTTCCAAGGGACACAAAAAAGGGATGAACTCGACTGGAAGGCACTTGTTCAATGCTTTGTCGATACTTTTAGAATAAATCTGACACATTGAGCTCATTTTCCAACACCAGCATTGAACAACAAGTGGGTTCATCACTTTTTTGTGTCCCCTGGAAACATTTCCTTCATCTGTGCCGTGTGTGTTTCTATGTTTGGTTGTGTTGTTAATATGCAGCACATGTGCTGTCAAGTTGATGAAGATATTTTCTTTATTTGCTTGCTCGCTCTTGTTTCCAGTTTGAGCTCTGTCTTGTGCAGGTGTTACTATTTCATGTATTGTTCTACAAACCATCATGGTTAATTTAAGCTCTGTTTACTGTATAATACTATAAAGTGCGACATGGTCTGTGTCAGGATCTACCCCTGGAGTGACTTTGTTTGAACTCTGTTTATTTCCTCCCCTAAAATGACTTTGTATAGACTTCACGTTTGAACTTAGTGTTTATAAATCCCTGCGTTATTTAGAAATGACTTCCTTTTGTGTCTGTTTGTTTTTTTACTTCCTGTCTTTGTCTAGTTTCCCCACTGTGATAGTCTGCTCCGCCCTAATGTCACCTGTATCCAACCATCCCTGCCTCCCTTGTGTATTTAAGTTTATCTGTTTTGCTTCTGTTGAGTTTCCCCAGTATCTCCTGGATGCTTCTGTTTTTGTTCTTGTGTTTAACCTGCATTTTGGATTTTCTGAATTCTGCTTCGCCTGTTTCAAATTCAGTTTTCATTATTAAATGACCTCTTTTCCACCAACCCCCTTTTATGTTGTCTGCAATTTGGTCCAGTTATAGTTCAAATGTGACAGGTCATATATGATGATGTGTCTGTTGGGTTTTGCTGGGCCAGTCTGAGTCGAAAGACGTGGGCTGATTTTATTCCTGCTGCCCATGGTACCCTGAGTCCTGGAAGACTCTGACGATGCTGCATCCGTTAGTGCTTTGCACTTTGACTTCTGGGTTTGCACCATCTATTTAAACTCAATCATTCAGGCTTCTGCTCCTTCTTGGCCACTCCGTTCCTCCAAGAAACGTCGTCTGGCATTGCCATCCCTGCACATGAGGCAGTCTCAGCCCAGACTGTTCTGGTCTGTGGTTCCCTGATGGTGGGACAAGCTACCGAATGCTATCAGAGAAGGGGCATCCATCTTTATCTCTTGTGAGAACCCCTCCTCTCCTAACACCCTTACATGCCTCACTAGAACTTATTATGTACTTTCAGTGCACTTCTTTACTTAATCTCCTTGCACTTCATGAATAGATGTAGTTCTTAGTACTTTCCCAAAGATTTCCTTCTGATCTGAGTTTAGTCAGTTTAGTCCCTCACTTTGGATAAAAGCGTAAATGTAAATGTAAGATCTTTGACATGGCAGAAAGGATTGGATGACATCTTTACCCCACATTGTCCATGAGGAAGCCACAATCTACCAGTTCGTCTAGAGCCCCAGGCTTCAATAAGCACAGTGTGACCACTTCTTTTAATAACTTGTGCAGTGTATATGATGAGTATCGTCTTGAGGCTGAAGACATGTGGAATGTGGATGAAACAGGGGATACAAACGTGTTAGCTCCAGGAAACATTGATGTTCCCTTAGGGGTGCAGCAGATTGGGGCCGTGACATCTGGTTGAGACAGGCGGTCTGGTGACTGTTGCTGTTCTGGTCAATGTATAGGGGAATGTTTTTCCCCCTTTCCCTTGAAAGAAATTCCATCGACTACATTCTTGATGGACCCACGAGATCTATTGATACAGCCCAAGGGTGAGGATGGATGCAGGATGTTTTTTAATGTTCCTGTGCCATTCGGTCCACCACACGAAGTCATCCCCTCCTTTAGTTAGATAAACATACTTCCCACGTGTCTTCTAACCCTTCCCACCTTACTCCTCCCATAAACTCCAGCTTTGAAGTGTGTTTGTTCTTTCAAAAGGCAGACTGTACATATGTTTCCAGTGAAGAGCTGCCCAGAGGCCTGTACTACGAAGCAGGATGTGAGGTTATCGAGATAACTTCAGGTTTAACTCTGGGCTTTCAGTTGGTGGTTCACTTCTTACTGGGTTAAATCACCATGGTAACTTGTGCTTAACTCCCAACCTGCTGTCAAAAAGCCAAATTACTGGCCAATCAGATCACTGGAAAAACTGATTCATCATCCCTACAGGATCCTGACAAGATCAACAAAGTCTACAATCAAGTGATAAATAATAATGAACAGATAGATATTTTTGTAGATCAGTGGAATCGTTTTGCCGTTTGAGTCTCTCCATGTGTATGGTATAAAACAGAGCTTCTAACAAATAAAAGGCAGAGTTAATCATACTAAATAACTACATAATTAAAACTATTATAGCTAGATAGGATTCCTGACAGTGTTGATGCTCTACCTCTCTTCTTCCATCACTGCAGCTCAGAGTAACATGAGGAGACTAAATAAAAACCAAACCCTCTTATGTCTTTTATTAGAAAAAATGATCCGCACACTGTTAAATATTTCCATGATTATAAATGAATATTTCAGTCAGATTGACTCATCAGACATGAACCACCTCTCTTATCTCTTCTCTGCTTTGGCAGCAGCAACAGTCTGATATTAACTTTAACTTTTAAGAAAAAGATATCCTGGGTATGTTGAACTTGCTTCATAGTACAGGCCTCAGCCTGTTGAAGTTGTAGGCACACACTGTAACCCTTCAAAATATCACATCAGTGCGCTGTTCCATGGAGATGAAATCCTGCCTGACAAGGAAGTGAAGAGACATTTTGCAATTGGAGCAGCAAGACCAGTTTTTCAACTATATAAATATTTATTGCTATTATCACAGCTTTATCACAACTATCACAACTGTTTTATCGAGATTGGCTGATTGTATATGTGATTTATGTGATCATAATTTGAGACATACTTCACAGTGTGAAGTAGTAGTTTTATCATCTTACTAATGTTGTACCGTCTAATTACTTGGCTGTATATGGAGGACAGTTTTTACACTCTCTTTTACACATATTCTAACCCATTTGCATTCTGTATTGGTTGCTTTCTGGGAGTGCTCGTGCCAGTTTGTAACTAAATCTCCCTACTTTCTGCTACCAACTGCTGTTTTTATTGATGCTTGGCTACACACTCTCAACTTAGGCCCTTCCCCAAAACTGGACCGAGGAAACTTGTTGCAAAGGCAAAGTAGAGGAGGATAAGTGATATCCTTACAAACAGTAAAACAGAAAATAAAAAGCCATAGAAAATGAGGAAGAGAGGAGGAATAAAGGAAACTGTTCAAGGCCAAAAAAAGAGATCTTACGTGCAAAGGAAAAGAAAATGGAGATGAGTCTTTGAAAATTGTCATTGCCAAGATTTTTCCTCCCCTGTCCCTTGGGAGCAATGGATGAAGTGTCATCTGTAAAGGATGGGCATGGTGTTTCTGTTTTAAATATGAATATTAATGAATGTGACATTAACAGTAAAGCTGTAATTGGAAAAAAATGTTCCATATTTTGCTGAATTTTGATATAAATCTATATTTTTTTTGTTTGCTGTTCTACCTTGTGGACAAAAAATAAATTTGTCATTGTGTGTCACACAGTCTCATGTCAGTGTTCATATATAAATTGATCTTTGTGTGTGTGTGTACAGTGAACTGTGCAGTAATAGATGCTGGTGTGATCGGAACAAAAGAGACAGTCAAAAACAAAGGACAAAAATGAAACAGAAAACAAATACAGCTCAGTTTAAATCTTAAGTTTATAACCAGTATGTTGCATTTAGTGCCGAGAGAAAGGAGAAATTTCAAGGCTGGCACTGGTATTCACAGGTGGTTTGGATTGTATGAAACATGCATAAATGATGGGCATAAAAGATCTGTGGTGCCTTGATGCCTCCACTGATAAATTTAGAACATCCCCATGTGGTATACTTAAGAGGGAACTGATCTCTGTTTGAAAGCACCTTTTAGTTTAGATGCCAGCTCTGGCTCACGTCCTCACCTGGCTTTGCCCTGCAGGAACTGAAGACAACTGTCAACATTGTGGAATGCTGTGTCTTATATCTTGTGCAACAAGGGGCACATGTCAAGCTGTTTGCCTGAGGAACAAATACAGACCCTCTATTTTTTCCTGTATTTGTTGAAAGAGCTGAGCTTGGTTGCGTTATCCGACAATTGACAGTCACTTTCTTTTGACTTTGAAAGAAAGATGATAAGGCAGGCATGCACTTTTTCAGCAGTGACATTTTTCAGACATCTTAAAGACATGTTAAGATGCAAACAAAACATTAAAAGAATGACTATTTTTTAGCCATGCTAACAGCATGGCTCTTTGAATGGAAATGTCAGATAGACATCTGACCAATAGATACTGGTATGACGGTTTATCCATGACTTTTGCCCAGCCACTCTAATCTAATCTCAGTCACTACTAGATGGATTGTTGTTGACATCCATGGTCCTCAGAGGATAAATCCTAAGCACTTTGGTGATCATCTGAATTTTCAACACGGTGACATTTTTGGCTTTAAGTTAAATATCTTGACAACTATTGGATGGATTGTCATGACATTTGGTACAGATATCCATGGTGCCGAGAGTATATATCCTAATGTTTGTTTGATCCTATGACGTAGAAGAAAAATCACAATCCGCAATCTGAAACACATAGTTATGTGTTTATGAGGTGCTATATGTTAGTATTTTAACTAGAAAGTTCAGTTGCTGCTAACCAGCTAGCACTCGGGTCGTCCTGCAGACGCACTGAAATCCATCCACCATCTTGGACTGCAGCTGGTGACAGTGGTTCTTGTTCTGCTCCGGCGGAGAACTGGTACATGTGCTACCATGCCAAACTTGCCAAGGCTGCAGAGCAGAACAAGAAATGTTGTTGCCAGCTGCGGGGTAGTTAGCAGGCTAGCTGTGTAATAGTTCACAAAGGGCTGGTTATGACCAAATACCTGCAAAACTAATAATATTACCATTACCCTCAGCTGTACTTTGTGTTTAATGCCAATTAGCAAATGCTAGCATGCTAAACTAAGAAGGTGAAGATGGTAAATAGTATTCTTCCTAACCATCATCGTATCTGCATTGTCATTGTGAACATATTAAAATGTATGTTTTGGTCAAAGTAGCTAGCAAAGCTGTGGACATTTCTATAAACTCTCGTTATACAAAGAAAACCTTATAATTATTACTATGTTTATTTGTTTAAATTCTACAATAAATTATTATTTAAGTGCTTTTACTTAAAATGTCACCTTCAATTTAATCTGTTAGTTTGTTTGTAATTATGTATCCTCTTTTCCATATGTAAATTTGATAATCGACACCGAGATATGTTAACTAAACTACTGTATGGACTGCACGACCTGACACAAGAAAGTAAAATTTACTTGGGTGATGGGATTGAACCTGGCAACCTTGTGCGCGCTCAACGAGTGACGTCAGAGGAGAGTTTACGGTTTTTCCCCTCAGAGACACACCTAAACAACAGGACCTTGCCCCAGGACGACAGATTTGAACTGCGGATGTTTTTGTCGTTCGTTTGATGAGAAAATTCATGAATGCGAAGCCAACAGAGGTAGGTCGTATACGTAATTAACGCTGTACATTCCTGTTGTTTCGTCGGCTGAGGTCAGTGTTTGTGTACTGAATACTGAACATTAGCATTAGCTCGTCAGTTTAGCCTGCTAGCTAGTTGTCATGCCGACACTCGTGCTGCCCCTTTGCGACCCGGCCCTCTGCCTGTATAGTCTTATTTTCTAATGTTTTGCTTTACTCGGGAGGCTTCGGGGCTTGAGCCTGTTTGGCAGCGGTGTGTAGCCCCCAACCAATACAACGCGCCTGTTGTGAGGTTACAACTTTTGAGTTTTACACACATACAAGCAGAGCAGACGGAGGGTGGCCTCGGCTGTGGAGGTGTGAGCGAGTTTAGGTGTGCGTTAGAATGTAACCGCTGTAAAACAATCGGAAAATAACACTTTATTTATTGCATATTTTATGTTCAAATGTACCTTAAAGTTATGCCTTTTCTCAACTCGCCCTGTTAGAATACTGTTGCAGGATGGCTTATATTCTGTTTGTATTTGTATCAGGAAGTTAATGTTCACTTCTGTCTAACAGCAACTTGTTGAAGGCAGAAGAGATGTTATGATCATGTCATCATGCTTGATGGAGGGTCTGGAGAGGAACTTATCAAAGACCACCAGGTACATTTTGAAAATTATTCTGACCATAATGAATTTGTCTCTTTTCCAACCTAATAATCTAACTTTAATTTTTATATTCAAATATTTTACAGGTAAGTAGTCATTAACATACAGTACCAGTCAAAAGTTGTGCCTTTCCATGTAGTAACATAACTTTAGGTCACAGAGGTAACCATCAGTTTATTTAAAACCTAATTAACAGGCATTGTTTGAAAAACCAAGACGGTTAATTAAAAACACAGTTGTTCTGACAGGATTTTCATAGGCCCCACAGTTTTTTTAACCACCTGACTTTCCCACGTTGCATCTTGTTTTCTGACTAAAAACAAAACAAAAGTCAGCAAAAACAATTAATTTCTTTCCTTCAGAAGTGTTTCAGGTTTCTGAAAATACTAAAAAAGTTAAATAACCCTGAAATACCAAGCATTTTTAGAGGGGTTTTGTAATTGGATGCAAATGGATTTCTTGAATAAAAATTACAAAGAATTTCTTTGCGGAAATTGTTTTTTTTGTTGTTTTTTTAAGTGGATGCCACTCCAAATTTTTTTCAATGTAGAAGAATCAGTTCCAGTAAAAACTTGATCGTGTGGTTGGTTATTTGTCTGAAACTTTCAGATACCATTTTTCAACACTTGCACTACACACACAGTCTCATTCACTGCCAGGTTTCAGAGCCAGACATTGCAAAACCTTGGCAAGAAAAGTCAAACTATTAGCAAGGTACCACTATTGCTTGGTGAGAAAATATATTTAAATGTTTTTTTGTTTTTTTGTTTTTTTTGGTCAACCTTATAATGAATCTCAGGATTCACAGCCATCTTCACCTTCCTATTTGTTTTCATGCAGAAAGATTCCACACATTTGCATTTTTTACATTATCAAATCATTGAGAGATTTGTGCAGCTTTTGCTGAATAGAACAGCTATGTATTTCTATCTAAACCTTTTAATGAGAGCCGATGTACAGTAGCTCAGCTATTGAGAGACTAAATAGCTCAGGTCAAGAAACAGATTTTGTAACAGGGATATTGTAGATTGAATCTTTTCAGAAGCAGTTTCCACATTCAGAGCCAATAATCTGTTTTTTATTCATGGTGTTGCCAAAAATGAATTGGAAAAATACTGGGTAGGAAAGGATAGAAATATGCTTTCTGAAGTAGGGGAGAGTGTTTTTAGTTATGCTATCTCACACACCCGAAGTATTAGTTACACCTGACAGGCTGCTGTGTGTTTATACCACTTGCAAAGATGATGATGAACCAGGGATCTAGGTTTTCTGATGCTGCTGGCATTGACAGCCACAGTGAGTGTTGGGTTAAATGCACTGAAATGTGTGATAGTCTATAAATCCATCAGCACCCTGCAGTTGATGTGGTATGTTTTTAGATAAACAGTGGCCACTTTCTTTGTTGTGAACTGATCAATGTTTTTAGAGCCACATCATCATACGTTGGTCCTTTTGTTTGCAACAGTATTGATTTATGTACATGTTAATTTATTTAGAAGAATTTTATTGCAGCTCTAATTATTATTATTATTATTACCTTATTTTCACCTCTGTCTGTTTGTTTGGTTGTTGGTTTGCTGGTTTGTTTATTTGTTTGTTTGTCAGCAAGATCCAAAAAAAAAAGTACTGAACTGTTTTGTACCAAACCTGGTGGAGCTATGGGACATGGGCCATTGAAGAGACCATTACATTTTTGATGTGAATTGGTTAAAAGGAATTATTCATACATTTCCTTTGAAGACACTTCAATTCATTTGTCAGGAAATTATGTATGGATCTTTTGGACAGATGTGTAGGATTGTTTGGCCTTGGCAGAGGTATGCTCTCTAATGAGTGCCATTCCAGTAAGTTAATTAAGTTAATTATTGTTACCACGCAGCAGTGTTAAGAGGTAATAAAAAGCATTCTGGATGAGCTGCAGCTGTCTGGCTGATCTTTTACTAAGACTCGTGACAACACCATTACAACAGTCTAGCCTGCATCTGTATTTAATTCTTGACAAATGTTTAAGTTGGCTGATTTTGTAATTGTCTTTAAAGCTAAGTTTATTGTTCTAAAAAGCATTGTCTGACACAGTCAATTATTTTCCTGAGTAAGAATGATCTTTTTTAACCAGATTTTTCTGACTCTTTCCAAATACAAGCAGTTGGGTGCTGAAGGCCATAGCCTAAGTTGGCAGTAAGCCCACTTGGTCTAAATTCTGTGTTCTCCATTCTGTAACAGTTTTGCTACTCTCAGAACAGGTTGAAATTGTCAATGAAGGTAAGATTTTGAGCAGTGCATGCAGAGGAAAGCCAGCAAGCGGCTAAAAAGTTATATTCCCTTTCTACAGCGGGGATTGGACCTGACACAAATATCTGAGCTGAGACTTGGTGTAGAGTGCCCAGTAGGAGTGTGAATGAGTGCCATTTGTTCCAACATTCACAGCATGTGTCTGTGCCTGTATGGTCCAATAATACCTGTGGCAGTTTTTGGACAGTGTCGCAAACTGTAGACTTAATAAATGGTCACCTACTAGCAGAGTCGTTGGTTTGATGTCTTTATGTCTGGCGCATGATGCCGCTGAGAAATGCTCCTTGCAGGCTTAGCTGAGTCACGGGTTTTGGCATTTTGCTTCTATATTAATGCTAGCTGTTGTATCAACACTGGGCACACTGACAGGCAGCTCATCCAGGTCTCCAGGTGTTCTGTGCTCGTTATTTATACCTCTTCTTTTACCACAGACAATGTCAACAGCTGTCAAGAGCTCAGTGCTGTCAAGCTCTGGCCAAGCTTGGCACAGCTGATGCATTCAGTGGAGGGAGAAGAGAGGTGAGGCATCTTTTTCCCAGGCAACCGGGGTTCCCAGGGTAAAACGGTTTTCCATTCTGCAGTGAAATGAAGCCATTTTTAACTTTGCCCAGAGAGTGTATTATAACCTCTTGTCTTGGACTCAGTAACTCAGTCATGGCTGAAGCCCTTGGCCAGTGACCATCACCACCAAGTACTCCAGGAAAGAAACCACATTCGGCGGCAGAGAAAACTAGCCCCTTTAAGTGTGCAGAGAGTGATTTGAAATCTGCTCCAAAGTCAAATTCAAAGGAGTTGGATCCTTTGTCGTCCCAGGTATGAGAAAGATTTTGTGGGATGGTAAAATTTCAAGAATTGCTTTCTGTCAGTTGCAATGTTCCTTTGTATATTTCACTAATCAGTCTGTGCTATTTTGTTGCTATAAAACTTTGTTTCTTTACAAAAAGTGCAACATTAATAATACTAAGTTTATTGTGTTTGGAGATTATTCTTGATAATTCTTTTGAATTGCTCTTTTGTATGGAAAAATATTAACATTGGCTTCTTTTTTTGTAATGCACAGCATGTATTCAGTTCATTTAGTCATGTTGTCTGGGTAGCCCTGATTCTTCCATAATGGGACGAGTTGGATTCACAAATGTCCAACACGATTTTTACTGACTGGCAAACCAATACAGACAAAGCAAGTCAGTAGAATGATTCTGCCACTGAGGGTCAGATTTAACAACCTTCATCTCAAATCACACATCCCTGGCATTAAGATGCCGTCTTACTCTTTTCTCAATGGTGACTGTCCCTTGAAAAAGGCCACAGTACAGTTTATATCCTGTTTTTTTATTCCAGCAAATAAGATTTTTTGCTTTCATGCAAAGCGTAAGATGAGAAGATTGACATCAATGCCATATCTCTCTATTAAATGTGACAGCTTAGCATAAAGAACACATTATATATTTATATATACAGTACATTATAAGAGCTTGAAGGTTTGAAGTCTTGCATCCTCCAGGAAGTCACTGCGCTTGGCCAAGAAATGGTCTGGTAAAGGGCAGTCTTACTCCCAAGTCGTCCCATATGAACGGTTGGTCAGGACCCCTTGGTGTCAGTTTTAAAAGTCATTTTTCAACATGCAGGGTAGTGCAACCGACTTCCAATGTTCCCTGCTGCATTGAAAGTTGAAGCATGAGTGAACCACACCACAATCTTTCCCTAGCCTTAGCCAAAGTGCTTTTGTTGCCTAAACCTAACCACAGTCAGGGCTCTGGATGCGAAACCCGGTCTCTGGTTTGACAATCATGTGCTTTGTAAGCCTGCCAATCACCCCAAATATCTATAACTAAGTCTGCTGCTGTTAATAAATGTAGTGCTTCATTCATTCAAAAAGTATGTTGCTCATACACGCTGGAAAATGACACTAAAGGCGGGTACCCAGTGTGGTAAAAAGTGATGCCAAATGTCCATACATGACAAATTAGGTGAAAGAATATATTATCTGTCACAGAATCCCAAAACAGCAATGTCATTTTTTCCAGTCTTTCAGTAACATGAGAGTTGTATTAATCCTCCCCTCTCAACTCTCTGCAAATAAGCATATTTTCAAAAAATATTTAAGAATCTTGTTAAACTTTGGTACGAAAGGTCTTCCATGCATCTCCACTGTATTTTACAAATTAGAAAGTACGCCATTGAAAATCTGACAGCAGGACCGATTATACCATGCCATATAAATACAATTTTTTTTTTTTTTGCTAGACGAGTGACATAAAGCAGTTGTGGGACAACAATAGCTGTCTGTGGAAGAATCAATATTGTCATTGATTTTTTTTCACGCTGAATCCATGGCACGGCTAGTGACAACACAAGCTGGTCCATGGCCCAGAACAAAGTCCATTACATCAAACCATTTTGTTGTTGTTTTATGTTTGCTACATTGCATGCATTGTGGTTCATTTTTTTTCTCTGCACTATTGGACTGTCTATTGTGTCAACACATATGCCAAACAGAGAGAAATCTTCTTATCCACCTTCTGGATTCTAACCGCTGATTCTAGCGCCCTCTGAATGGCTCCATCTTGGACATCTTGGTTTGTCCATCAAGTGCTTTCCCTTGTTTTCTTGTAAGTATTGGCTGTCCTAATAGTTACGTTACGACATGGTGGATTAGGGTTACGGATTGGATGACTGAGATGGTTCAGAATGTGGAAGTCAAAAACAGACCAACTGTTGAAAATTGATATTCAGCTTCTATTAAAATGCAGAAAAAGGACTTAAAAACATCCACTGAGAAATTCTGCTAATTTTAACACAGTTCAGATGTAAAATCCTCCCATTAGTCACTGGAAGAGGAAAAAAGATGAGTCATTCATCCCAGATTTTACTTTTAAATAACATTGGTTTTATGTGTTTTGAACAACTAAGAAAAAAAGTTTAGGATTAAGAGAGCGTCGTATCTTTTGCATCTTTTAAATCTTATCTGGGATTAAGGATGAATATCTATGCCGCAGATTACATGCCACCTGGATGTTTTTCATTGTTTCAGACCATCGTAGATTTCATTTACTTCTACAAAGCAGAAGTGAGTTGGAATTAAGTCATGCACTCTTAACCATTCCTATGGTTGAAAGTTTATCAGGCTATGATAAAAACCTGACCCAACTTGTTGTTCCAAAGAGGAAGTGAGTTAAATCGACCGTTCAGCTTTAAATAATGGGTTGATTCATGAAGCTGTCATACTGTGATAAAATCATGAGGATCTTATTTGAAAAGTTTGGTTTTATTTCCATCCTCCTTAGGCCACAGAGCCTTTATAGTTACAGCTCGAACATGAGCAAATAGTTTTGATTTCAAAAGTCCCGAGACAATGGTGTACTCTTATATTTACTGCAGACAGCAGTCTACATCTGTATTCAGATTTTGAAACACTCATTTGACATGTACAATCTGTACACTTTTTCCCTCTATTTCAAATTCAATTCAAAATTCAAATCATCAATTACATATGCACATGTAATGATTATTTTAACAGTACTTTTCAGCCATAAGGTTATAATAATGCCATACAGTGTAGACCCATTTTTATTTATAATTATGAATACATGTCATTAGAAATTTACTAGGATGTCTAGGATGCTGCTCTCAAACCAAATATACTGTACAAATTTGGTTAGTATGGGTCACTGATCAAACAGGACATGATGGCATCATTAATATTAATTTATTATATGGACACCCAACATTTAAAAATGTTATTGTATTAAATTACTAAGTATGGAAGATTGATATAAAATGAGTTATCTATTCATGCCAGAGCATCTGATAACAGTTTTCATAGCTATTATAAAATTAATACAGTATATGGACCTTGTGTTTTTCATGGTTTGAACTGGGTTCTTTAGTTTCGTCTTGTGACCTCTCGTGCGTCTACTTGTGACCCACACATAAGAAGAGCAAAGATCAGCCATACTTTGAGACAAGTCCAGCATTAGCCTAATTGAGCTAAATGGTTACATGGCCACAGTGAGAATGCTAACATGCTGCTGATAAACGGGCATGATGTTTACCAATATGACATATTAATTTAGCATTTAGCCCAAGTTACTACTTAGACTCAAAGGAGCTATTCGTTAGTTTAGCTATTGCTAAATAGCCAGCGTTAGCATTAATAGCTGCTTACTTACCAGCATAGAGGAAGTGTTGTGAGTTCAGTGTCTTCAATCCTTTACTCTCCAAGAGCTGTCTCCAGCGGTGGAAAGCAACGCTAATGTTAACACTTGTCCCTGTCTCGTCTTTTCTTCTACTGAAGATAGCACGCTAACCAGCTCAGCTAGCCCCAGCCTGTCTCGCTGCACTTTCTGATAGCGACTCACTGTAGCCTCCAATCTGTCCTGAGGATGTAGCGCTGCTCAGAGGACGTATTATAACCTCTTGGTGTCACTATTCGCTCCTGACAAGAAACCACATTAGGCGGCAGAGGAAACTTAGAAAAAGCCCTTATAAACACAAAGTGTAGCTGAGGATGATGGGATTGTGAAAGGTTTTGTAACTATCTGGTTTTAAGCCAAAGTATTGGGAAAATTATCATTCTGACATGATGATGGCACTAAATTCATTGATAAGTCATCCTGAGGAGGAAATGAAAGTGTGTACCAAATTTAATGGCAATCGATCCAGTAGTTCTTGGACATTTCACTCAAAACCTGGTGGTTGCACTGAGGGAAAGTCAGTGGAGTCACCAAAGTCTTTAGGGTATTAAATGGCACAGAGGTGGACCAATCGACCGACACTGTCATCCTTAGACCCGTCCTGCTTGCATGGCTAAAATTCAGTTTTGAGTAGGATTTGTTTTTGTTCGTTTGCTTGTTTTTCATTTTCTATCCTGCTAATCTTCTTGCAGACCCTCAGATTCATCTATCACCCCCTGTGTAACTAATGTAGGCTGCTGTTGTACTTTCCAAGTGTTGGGAAATGAAAACTTAATAAGTTATTGTTACATCTGCCAGGTCTCCCTACGCACAAGCACAGCCTATAATCGGCAGGTGGTGCTTTAATACCTATTCCAGTTATATGTTAATAATCCAGACCAAAGCGATTGGAACAATTGCGGTCTGGAACTTTATTTCACCTTTTATTTTTTATTATAATTTATTCCTTTTGTTTTAGTTAGTGAAGTATTGATGTATTTTCTTCATTCGCTGCTTGTTTTTGCTTTTTCAAAGCTGCTACATAAATCAAAATATAATTATTATGCCTGGATATTCCTTCCTCCTGTCAATCAACATTAACCTATTTGCACCATCAGTATCAAAATGCTCAAAATAGTATTGTAGTTGCCTTTGAGCAATTCTACTGCAGCCATGGTATTCTGTTTGACATTTCCACCAACCAAAAGACTCTAAATTCAAACTGTTTGGATCTTGGATCCAGCTTATTTTGACCTTTCAACATATTTTCAAAGCAACCACAGCTCTGTGTGAATTTTTTGTTCGCTCAGATTTATATCTAGAGTTAAAAAATGTTTACTTTATGCCATAAATGATGAATGTGAAATACTGCTTTGATGTTTTTCACTCTTGACGGCCTCTAACAGGCACCAACTACTGTGTTCAAACCCCCCATCCCCCCACCCTTCATACAATACGTCTGTGATGGAGATTCATCATCAAGCCAGCATCCTACCCCGCACTGAACGCAGCACTTGATTCCTGTCATGTGAAATGGCTTCAATGGATATTTTATCAAAGCTTAATGCAGTTAAGTCATGTGTCCCTGGAAATGAACAGTCTTCATAATTATTGAATTAAATTTTCAGTTGATGGTTTACTGAACAACATGCTTTCCTAATAAGTGAAATTAAATGATTGTCTACAGTTGTCAGACTAGTTCACATTCTGCAAAGAGATGTAGAAAAAGCCCACACATACAGGGCCCAAATGAATCTATGAAGAATGCTGAAGGTTGTGCACTTTGAACTGCGCTTGAGGTCCTTGTCCTAGATTTGGCTATATGGATTGCATTACCATTGTTTATGTATGAGGCCCAACTGCCTTTAAGACAAATTACTGGAAGTTCATTGTGGATGGTCAATGAGGTGATCGTGATTCCACATTAATAAAGACAGGCAATCAATCAATTTGGTGATTTAGGAACAAACTTGGCACTTAAGAATCCATCATTGTCAGTGGTGAAATGTAAGTTACTGACAGTATTTACTCAAGCCATGTGCTTGAATACACTTATGTATTACTTAACTTGAGGCTGAACCAAAATAGTAAAACTGACTGTAAAACAAAAACAAAGGGCTAAAAAGATGCTATAAAATAGGAAAGTGCCCACTCGCATTATAGTTAGTCATTTGATCTGTTGTTAAAATAAATATATTGATTAGAGCAGCTTTAAATAAAAAATCTATGGACTTATACCATCACTTTCTATTATAACGTCAAAAATTACATTCTGACATGAATCAGTATTTGACAATATTTGTCTTTTCTTTTAATACTGATAGGGAATCAATATTTACAATAATTCAATCTTAAATTGCATGAATAATTAAAGACATACATAACTCACACTCTACTTACCTCTTGGTCCTTCCCTCATTCAGAGCCCAGAGTAAATTTTTCTCACTTTATTATGATTTACTTAATTTCTGTTACATATTATTGGAACATGACAGCTGGTATAAAAACATGCCAAATTTGATTTAGCTTGGAGTATACTGGCAGCTTTCGAAAAGACTTATTACACACCAGCAACCATCCATTATGTGCAAGCAGCTGTGTAGTGTTTACTGCTTTATTTCTATTAGAAATGCCCTCATTGGATCGACCTCCATTGCTTTCTTTACACCTTAGCAACTGTTATGTTTGTGCTCTCAGCAATCACATTTGAATAGTGCAGTTTTCTGGTTTATTATTAACAATTTCGGACAGTGAAAGTGTTTCTTCCCATAATAGCTCACATTCAGACTGGAGGAAGAGGCCATGGGTGGCCAAATAGTCAATGTTCTACACTTAAGGTGATGACAGTTTAGGTTTTTGTAGTTTCTCAAATGTTGAAATCACAAGACTCTGTAAACTTTGAGCAAACCAGTTTAGTTTTTAATAAACAGAGGTAAATTTCTTAAAACATGAAATGTAATAATCAAGAAGTGACCAGAAATGACAGCCTTGTAAATCTTGCGGCTACAGTTGTATAACCAACTTACTTATTAGGATTGTATAACTGTTATATGATTGATTAAATGGTAGGCGGGATTATGAATTCCCAGTCATCTGATATAAATCTTGTCTCTTCCCTGAGGTGCCTAGTCCTCCTTAGGCTAAAAGATTCTAAATATATAATAAATCTGGATTGTGAATGTGTAACCCATCTGCACCCATGTAATTTGAGCCCATCTGTTGTGCAGAGATTACTAGGATTGAGATCTTCAATGTGGAACCAGTGTTACACATCCTGCTAAATTTAAATCAGGATGTGTGTTGTATATCAATGGCCAGCAAAACACGGTAAGAGGCAGGGTTGGCAAATGTTGCAACTATTCTTTTCAATGACCTATTTGTGTTCTGTGAGAAAAGCTATATTTAGCCACATGGTCACTGGCCTAGTCCAAAACAAAAACAGGCCGTCCCAGATCAGAACAATTGTGGGAATTTAGTAAATAGATATGTCTGTGAAGATTCTGTCGTCTAGGTCATGGTGGTATTTCTTGGTGTCTATACAAAGGCAACTGGACTTTCTTGAGGTTATTGATGATGTTTCACCTCTCATGCAAAAGGCTTCTTCAGTTCTAATCGACTGGTGGGTAGTGGTGTAGTGTTGGGTATACACAGGTATACCAATTTATTTCTCAGACGGCATTGTGTATTCCCACTTCTAAATCCCCTCTGATGAACATCATGCAGTACCGTGCTGCAAGCCTGGCAGAGGCATGATCCGCCCTTCTCAGCATCTGATTGGCTAGTACTCATCGCCTTCGTTGGTTGGGTTGGTTTGGCTGGTTTGGCGACTCAACACCAATTCACAAATTCCAACTCATGTAACCCTAACGACTCACATAATGGCTGGGTGTGTCAGTGATTCAAATGAGACTTCAGCAACTCTGAGTGTTAACAACCCCATAAGAAGTTGAATGCTTGTTAATGCCCCCCCCAGTCTTCAAAGACCACTAGCAAGTCCAGTTTTGTGGCTCTTAGATAGAAGTAAACAGATATTGCAGAAGAGAGACTTGTACTCATTTACAAAAATGAAATGACAGTTAATCAACCAAAAATTCATCAACAACAATAAGTAATTAATCAGTTCATGTTACTTATCTGACAGTGGTCTTTGGCAGACAAAACAATTGACAGATTAGGTAACACTGAAAATAATTGTTAGTTGCAGCTTTAACTACAGGACTGTTCCTTCAGAATGGTTATTTATATGTTTTCTCTGCAGCCGGACATGGTTTCTTGCCAGGAGCAGGTGGTGGTGATTGTTGCTTAACGAGAGCTTTGGCCATTGTTGTCACGTCTTCAGGGCAGTGAGTTGCTATCGGAAAGTGACTAAATGGGCCAGCAATAGCTGGTTAGTGTACTAACTTCAGTAAAGGAAAAGATGTGATAGAGACAAGATTTAACATTGGTGTTTCTTTCCACCACTGGAGACAGCTGTTGGTGAGTAAATTAAGTCTGAATTAAGTCTGACACTGAACTCGCAATGTTTTTTCTAGACTGTTAAGTAAACAGCCAACATTAGTTGGCTATGTGGCAATAACAAGATGCACAAATAGCTCCTTTGAAAAAAAATAAGATCAAAAACAGGCTACAATTCAAGCCATATTTCCCAGATTCAATCACATTTTGAATAAAGGTAATAACTTTGGACATCCTTGTAGCCGAGTGGTTCCAGGCCTGTTTCACAGAAGTGATTTATGGGCAGTGCTTTTATCCCAGTGTGTGTGGGGCAACATATGACTGTGGCTTGTAAATTGCAGATACATTTGTGAACACCACTCTTCTCACAGGCTCATGAATGAGCTGCAAGTGGGGCTTTTTTTTTTCTTTCTTTTTTGTTTTTTTTCTTGACTAGTGAAACGTGTCAAAATGCGAGAAGGGGGAAAATAATCTCATTCTGAAAATTGCAGCTTGCTTGTTGCAATTAATGTAATCATAGATGTTCCCAGTTCATCTCAAGATGAACATCTTTGTTGCATGTTACTCTTCATAATGTATTTCATGTGCTTGAAACTGAGTATATTTACTCAAGTACTGTACTTAAGAACTTTTTTTTGTGTATAGGCAAAATACCACGGATAAATTTATTCAAGCTTGAAAGACAACTATTCAATAAAAGTAATACGGTTTAAGAACAACTTTGAGGAACTGGAGTATTTCCATTTTATGCTACTTTATATTTCCATACAATACCATACAATATTTTACTTTCAAATGAAGGGTTTACACAAAAGAATCATCGAAAAGCATCTAAAAATAATAATAAAAAAGTAAAAGGAAAAAAAAAATCTGTAGCAGCAGTAATTTATTTTTTTTATCTTTTTCTTAAACTCATTGATCATCCCCTCAGATTTATCTTGTGACCCTTGGAACCACTGGACTGCACAAGCTAACTGTATATAAAGCAATAAAACTAGCTCTACCGCAACCAGCGAGAACAGTAAAATAATGCTTTGAATCAACAATTCCATTTAAGCAATTAACCACGTATATCACTGACGGGGGCTATTTTTGTTACATACTTTATAGGTAATAACTTAAGGAAAGCATCTTCTTCCTCTCTGTCTCTGGCTGCCAACTACCAAAACCAGAAAATCTTCATGAAAAAAAGAAACTGCACTCATATTTACGTAAGTCCCCAAAAGTTGTAAAATGTAAGACCAACAGATTCTCCAAAAGATCTGCCTACAGAACACTTGAACACGTCTTGTTCGCCATATTAACTCCCGCCAATAAAATAAGACATTTTGGTTAAATGAGATGTGAAAGAAAATTGTGTGATGTATGTCTGCATATCTCTGAATAGTACATAACAATGTGTTTCACATCCTGTTCACTTTCCCTGGGCAGTGTAGCGAACTGTTTGTGACCAACTATACTGAAACCTTTGATGCCCAAATCAAATCACATCATATATATATATACACACATTTTTCCGTTCAGATGCGGCTATATTCAGTCCATGCTGGGCCCACTCTGTAAGACTGCAAACCACATGATGGTTCTTTTATCTCGTCTGTATTTATGCATTGTTTGCATTTGTGCATTATTTGTTCTATGGACCACAGGAACTTAAAAAAAAAACCTCATAACTGAATATTAAATATATTCCGGGTTCAAGTCTCAGAGGGGTGTGGCATCTTCTTTGATTTATCCACTTGGTCAAATGGACAATAAATGAATTGCAGTGCAGAACTCCTCAGTGGCTTCTTTAGTTTTCGCCTTCACTCCCTACTTCAACCAGCGCCTTTCTTGCACATGTGCAACCCATACCAACCTCCATTCAGCCTTTCACTTTTACTCTGGAAGTGATATCCATCTTTCCCTCAGTGAATCATATGACTGCCTCCTCTTCCTTAATTGAGTAGAGCTGCACATTGACTTTTCATTAGAGCAGGAATGAGGATCGGTCAAACTACTGGCTGTGGTAAAAAAGGATTTCTAATGTGCCATCTCATCTTGCTGAGGTCGGCTTCCGACTCAGCTGCTGTGTGTTGAATTAGCCGTGACCTGGAAAAAATCTTTTATACTTGGAATGTCTTAGAATTATATGGAAATAAGTAAAAGAAAAACAATCAGCCTTGCTCACTCTCAAAGCCAATTAATGTAGCCTGTTTTGCACTGACCCTGTCAGCGGAAAGCAATGTATCACCGACAGATGTTTGTTAAGTCTGACTGATGAAACTGAGCTTGAATCTTTATAGAAAACTTGTAAAACAAGACTCTGTTCTGATCTGTATTTTTGAACATACTTTACCTTTATGCAACCAGTTAGACAACACTCTCTCTGTATGGCTGTCTTTCAGCTAAATGCTCAAATCGTTATGCTGACATACTCACAGAAATGCTAGCATGCTCATGTTTAGAATGTATAAGGCTTGCCATGTTGACCGTGTGAATTTAGCTTGTTAATATGCTGACATTTCCTATCACTAAAGAGAAGGTACAGTTGAGGTAGAGGGGAATATTGTGAGTTTTGCAGTTAATTGGTCACAAATCAAAGCACTGGACGAAATGACATATTTACCCGATGGTAGCGGTAGATGGAAGATCAAAGGATAAAGGTAATTGGGAACCAGGTCTGTACTAATTTCCAAAGCAATCCATCCAATAGTTTCAAAAAATGTGTGTCCTCTGTTGATCTTGATTATTTGTAGCAAGGTTGATGTAATACAGTTGTTGCTTAATTGTTGAGATATTTCATAGTGAAGTACAGATGTCAATCTCATGGCAGCGCTAGGGCAAAAGTCACGGGATCTCTAAAGACAATCATATCCATCCTTGGGAAACCATGAACATCTGTAAAAGATTCACAGATATTTCAGTCAGGACCAAAGTGTACGACCGACCTTAAAGTCTTTCAACCTGAACAACCATATTGGTCGTTTCTTCCTACCCAAGGGCCTCTTGAAGTAGCGCCCCTACAACAGTAGCCAATATGTCACAGATAAGCTGTTGTTAGGTTTAGGTGCAAAAACACCTTGGTTTGGTTTAGGGAAAGACAATAGTTTGGGTTAAAATAAGTACTTCATTAAGATTAGAGGACCTTTGCTGTTACGGTTACAATAATAAACACATGGTTAGGGTTATGCAACAATCATGATCATGGATAAAAGAAACAATGTGGACTATCGATTTGAAACGGGAAACAAACAGCTGTCTCCAATATTTTGTTGACCCATCCATCCACTGACACTGTGTGTACACTATGACAAGACCATGACTAATTACTGTTGTTGGCCTTCAGAGACGAGATTTCAACAATTCCTCATTCTGAATTCAATTCTTCTGTTCTGTATAGAGCTGAGAAGAGGTCCGGCTCTGCATGGGTGCAAAGCATGCATTGCATCCTGAGTTTAATATCTTGCACCCTCAGTTAAAATTTGAATAATAAATGTGTCATAATTTAATTGTGAGTGGTGAGTGGGAACCATCATGTAATGCAGCTGTGTTACAGCTGTGTTCCAGCAGGCCGGAGTCGAAGCCTCCGCAGCTGCAGTCACCAAGGCAGATCATGGAGACAACAGTAACTTTTACCAGCAGCAAAGGGGCCGGCTGCGGCTCATGAGTTGGAGAAGGTTTGTCCACTAATCGGATGGTTGTTGGTTCAATTCCTGGCAATTTTCTAGGCTTCGATAAGACTAAAAAACTGTACTACATAAGTCCAGCTAAAGTTAGCCTAGCCATCTCAGTCCAACTCACTCCTGCCGCTTGACCCAACCCAACCCCACCCCCTGGCCCGCAACTTCAGGAAGTGTCAGACGACCTTGGTAAAGAAGAGCATCTGCAGGTGTATCTGAACAAATACCCAATTCTTAATACAGTGGGGTAAGCATTTGTTTAGTGGCTCATGGTAAAAAAAAATGGAAAAGAAACAACACACTGTACAACTTTTTCTAGCAGTGTTCCAGCATAATATATTCATTGGAGACCACGCACAAATTTTTCATTGCTGTTGCCAGTGTTATTTTATAATATAACCCATCTGTAAATCATCTTAATTATAGTCTAGGTTCCAATTAGACACAGCAAACATATAAACATTGGAAACAAAATGCTATAGTGTTACCTATAATCACATGAATGTCATTTCTGATTACCCTATAAACTGCAAACGCTTCTTTGGCTTTGATTATTTGGCTGCATGAAACATTAAAGTGTCACAAAGACATACTGTTGCTATTACCATGGACGGCCTTATCGTGTATTTGCACATTATGACTGTTTGAATCAGATAAAAGCAGCTGTAGATATACAGTATATAAACTGACCCTACGACCTGCACAGGTAATGTGTCAAGATTCAAGTTTCAGTTAAGTTATCATTATGTACCACAAGATTGCATACCCCAATTACAGATATAGTCCCTTTATGCTACTTGTGCTATATAAATGAATGAATGAATGAACAAGTCATAAAAACAAAACTATTTTCATGGTGGAGTGTGGAAGATGAATTCAATACAGCCTGAGGAAAGAAACTGCTCTGATGTCTGGTACTACGGCAGCAGATAATTCTTGCCAGACGATAGCAGGGTGAACAGGCTGGGGCTGGGGTGGGTATTGTGTTTAAGTATCCTTTGGGCATGCCTGTGGCTAAGATTAAGTATAGCTGCAGTTGCTGAATGCAAACAAAACAATAATTTATTTGTCTTTGATGTTACTGTCTAACCAAGACTGTGTCTTATAAACCCAGAAGAAATCCAAAAGTATCAGCTTTACATTCAGTTGAGGGAACAGTCAATCAGAAAATACACTGTAAGCTAGTCAACCCGAGGTTAATAAGTACATTTGAAAGGACTTCTGGCTTTTGGGACATGGAAAAAATATGAGCAAGCATATCTATCTATATTTCTGTAAATATACTTGCTAAACTTAAAGGAAGTTAGTTGGATATACCAAGAAATGATACAACTACACATACATGCATGGAAAGGTGCTGAATTTAAAACTTACTAAAAAATTGTTAGTTTGATTTTATAGTCTGTCTTAATTTAACACTCATGTCCACATGTGATACGTATGTTGTTATTAATGTTGATGTTTTGCCCTGGCAAGGAACAGGATGTAACTATGGAAGATACCCATTTGATTTGTCTAACTCGGACTCCTGAAGCCTCATATTAGCTTCAGACAAACTCTAGAAAGCATTTTTGCATAAAACAGTGTAGTTGCGTAACACTGATTGGGTTTAATGATTGAAGGAAAGATTACCGCCATCATCCAACTTACGGACATGTGAGTGTTATATTAAAATGAATGTGAAAAATTCCAAACCAATCCTTGTTCACAACTGTTGGCAGATTTTACCTCTTTTTTTTTTTTTCATTTGTGTTTGAATATGTTCCTACAGTTGCCTCACCACTGCTTAATTTTACTTAAAACATTTGCTTAAAATTTCTCCCAGCTGTGAGTTGCTCTTGCACTTCCTGTTTTCTTTGCACAACAAAATGCTTCAGCAAAATGTTCTCACAAAATGAAGATAAATTGCGGCACAGTTTTTAAAGACAACATGTGACAGTGGTGCGCGTTTGACATAAGAGCAGTTCTTTAACAAAACTTTAGTGATTTGTGAATCACTTGTGTTTATAACAGACAGCGTTTGTGTTATGCACAAATGAAGCTTTTGATTCACAAAGTAAGTATAGAATATTCTGTATATATCTAGACCACTAAACTGCGATTATGCACAGTGCAAGGGAACACAGGGATAACTATTCTTGAGTATGGGTTGACATCAAGGGTGACTGTGTAGAGGAATAAAAGGGGGATTTTGCAATGAAAAAAGACAGACTTTCATTTTTGCTAGGACTGAAGTGAGAACACATGTTTGTCTGTTTCCATATTCCCAGGCTAAAGTTTAGTTGCTTTTATAACTACATAGAAAAGTATTCCTTTGCTGCAGTGCAGTTCAAACAGTATGTACAGGTATGGCTTTTTCTCATATTTACTATTACAATATTATGAGTCAGATATTTGACTTTGTGTTTCATAAGACTTCATTTTAAAGTGAGTCAAATAGCTCAGAAGAGATGAACACACACATTGTCCCCCTGCAAGTTCAAACAAAACTCATAAGGTCAGTCATGACAGCCTGCAAATGGTAAAAAAATGCACTTACTTAAAATGGGAAACCCCTTATGTAAACACTTATGTAGCCTCTGGGATATCATCACACTTTCCTTTTTTATTCCTCGAGACTCAAAACTATTTGGCTAACTTTATTTATTTAGCTACAGTCTCATGAGAGTAATGTCAAAAAGTCAAAAACCTGACTCACAATATTCTTCCTTGAGAAAGAGCCAAAGCTGGTTGGCTATTTAATCAGTGCCGCAGTAGAGACATTTTTTTTTTTTTTTTTTTTATAGACCGTGTTTCATGCATGATGGCACTGCACCCAAGCATATCTTGCCAAGTAAAGTCACAGCAGTTTTGGAATAGCTATTTTTATTGGATGCATGTTAAACATTGACAGATGTACTACATGGGTGGGATGCCGTAATGGCTAACAATAAATGATCAGAGATTTCACTGTACTGAGGAGAGCTTTTGTTTCTGTCCAGTCAGTTCTTGCATCACCTGTCCACCTATCACATGACCAGGTTTAAATGAATGATACATCTCTCCACTGTACTACAGCAATTTCAAAATTGGAACTGGCTCAGAGGGAATAGGTGCTGGATTTATTTTTTGTCCAAAACATATGAATCATTATATACAACCCATATGATAATAGTCAGAACAACTAAACAGTTGAAAACTTGAAACCAAAACTCTCATTACCAAAGACAATAATCAGCGTCAAATCATGTATACAGCAGAACAGAAGAAGCACAAGCCCACATTCCAACACACCACCAACATATTAAGAAACTGGTTCAGTAAGAAACAAGCAACAAAGTTGTGCAATCAAACACAAACTGGATAGGATGTGTTACAATTATAACATGACTTAAAGGTCCCATATCGTATAAAGTGAAATTTCCATGTCTTTTTGATAAAAAAAAAAGCAGGTCTAGGTTCTATATTAATACTGTGGAAGTATCGAAGTGCTCAGTCCACAGAGAAAACACACAGCCCGTATTCAGGAACTCAGCCTTAAAACGAATCGTCAGGAATTCCGTAACTTTGTAATGTCACAACTTAGCAGTCGCCGCTCTCTCTCCCCCACTTGACTTCAGGACAGATTGGAAGCTATAGTGAGTTGCTATCACAGGGCCCGGGGTAGCTGGTTAGCATGCTAACTTCCATGATTCCATGTGATAGAGACAAGAGTTAACATCTGCGTTTATTTCCACTACTGGAGACATCTCTTGGAGAGTTAAAGAATGAAGTTTGATGCTGAACTCGCAATGTTTCTTCTAGACTGGTAAGTAACAGCTGTTAATGCTAACATTAGCTATGTAGCAATAGCAAAACTTACAAATAGCTCCTTTACCATGATGAACTAAGATGGTGACAATGGTTAACAGCATTATACCCAGTAAAAAGTTAGCATTGTCATTGTGAGCATGTTAGCATGCTCTTGTTTCCAGTTTTATTTAACCTGATCATAGTGACTGTTCACAACCAGTCAACTCCCAGGGGAACGTGTCACCTAACCTCCACTACTGATGTTACTTTGTTCAAGAGTACATCACATAGCCCTCATTACATCATTTTGTCTCCTAAATCACATAATAAATAAACCTTTATTAACATAATTTCACATAGTTAACTCCATATGTCTTTACTTGTTTCGATGGGTCTTCATTTCCCCCAGTGTTGCTTTGAAGGTACTGTTAAAGTTTCTAATGTGGTTGTCCTGTGAACATCCCGCTAACAGCGAGTGCTAGTTTTACAATGCCTCTGACTGCCAATATTTTACCCTGTGGATACAATGCCCAGACTGAATTGGCAAACTAAACTGCAATAAAAGCAAGGAATAAATACTAATATACAAATCAAACAGCACCTATAAAATTAAACTTGATACTCACTGTTAGGTAGTTGCAACAGAAATTAGTGTGCTGTATGCTGTACATTAAAAAAACAGAGCTGGATAAAATCATAAGGTATGAACACAAAGCTAGAACATACTGTACTTGATAAAGGAATATTTAAAAATATTTTTGTGATGTTTAAAATAGATAAGATGTTTAACCCACTGCAAAGTGACTAAATCATAAATACTTACTTCGTGATTATGGGAACATTGTGGAAATATTATAATGACATAATATAAGGATTAGAATACTGTAAAGCTTGAAATTACACTTTTTTTGTGTAACAATACTGTTACAGAGCACTTACACACAAACTGCAAAAGCAGACCATAAAGTTTATTTATCACACCTGTTTGACAGGAGGGAAAAGTTTATTAGGGGCAGGTGCAGGTCTCCCAACATCAGCGTGACACAGATCTAACCAGCTGCATTTACAGAAAGAAACCATTACTTGTTTTCTGTTTTGTTTAATTGTTTCGTCATCAGGAATCCCCCTACAGCTCCTCTATCTCTTGTTCCCTTCCCCTCTAAAGAACAGCCATTTCTTTGATCACACGAAGACAGTTCAAAGCTCTGATCCAGTTCTGTGCAGAATAACATCCCATTTTCTCACATACACCACGCACAATGTATTTGAATCAAACTCTAACAAAATTAATCCTGCAATTTAGTTGATAAGCTGCAAATTAAATATAATTTGAAGGAAATTATCCGCCTAACAACAGTTTGACTTTTGGCCTTGTCTTTCACAAAGACTTATTGCACATTTCATGTTGAAATGAGACTTGTGTGACCTGTGGAGAAAATCTTTGGTACTTAATCACTAATTATTGTCAATATTCCCTCAATAAATAACCTATAGTATATGTGAAAGACTATCCGTGAAGTGTGTATGTTCTACTCTGTCTTTATTTTTGTTATTATTTCCTAAAAAGATCAACAAATTTCTACCTTTATTCATTCATTCATTCATTATCCATAGCACTCATCCTTATAGGGTTGCAGGGGGTGAGGGTGGGGTACACCCTGGACAGGTCTAAATGGCTACATCTTCCATCATATTTATTTTGTAAAAGTTGCTGATCATATTGACAAATACTTTTTCCAAATCAATCAAGATTTATGGGATGTCCCGATGGCCGGGTGCATGTCATATGGGCATAATGAGCCCTGAGCAGCAGGTCCCCGACTTGACTACCGGCCGGCCGGGGACCTACTGCATGTTTCTCCCCCACTCTCTCTCCTCTACTTCCTGTCTCTCCCCACTTTCCCTATCGAATGCATAAAAAATAAATCAAGGTCTATGAATCTACCTTAAGCTAAAGATTTGCATTTAGTTGTGGATGGTAAAAACGTTTTTGAGTTTGTCTTTTTATATTGTCCCACTTGCTGCTGCTGTTCATTTCTGTTTGACAAACAGCTTGAGATAATCTCCATGAATCATTATCATTACCAGTACTTGTATCAAAACAACATTGACATGTTTAAGTAGAATCATCCTGTGCATAAACAAAACGAGTCAAAGTAATATCACTTTATTAATTTTGTTTATTGTAGACGAGACATGAACAGAAGTAATCAGATGCATGTCTGCGATGACTCGTGTCTATCTGGAATGTGAAAAGCTAATGTGGAATCTTGTTTAGACGTCTGACACATATGTCCGACACATTATTTCGAAATCTGGCATCTGGTCTTCTGCTTTGATGTTTATCCACGATAATTACCCATGTGGCCATGTGGTCACATGAAATCAACAAGTACCAAGTGAATAATAGTCATGTCTAGATCCATATCAGACTTGTGAAAGAAAAGAAAATTCAGTTTTAATGAAGTTAATAATGAACGGCATTTTAAAATGCAGACCGACAAATACTTGTCTTCTGAATCACTTGATGCCAGTGGTGCTGTCGTGGGAACTTGATTAGCAATAATTTGTAGACGCAAATTAGCTTACTCAACAGTCTGTCATCGGCCGCTCTTCGAATACATCGCACAGCAGAACTCATCATTGTCCCTGGTTAGTTCTAGTTTTCATCTAATAATAAATATATTTTATATGTTTTTATATCTAAAACAAAACACTGCAAAAAACAATACATGTGGACAGTTAGAGTTGTTGAGGTGACTGTCTTAACGCAATATAATCCCAAACAGACCTTGTTTTTCTTTTGCTGTTTTTTACGATTATAAGACACGAAAACCAATAGAGGAAGCGCTACTTGGACGTGTGACAGCATGAAAACAGAAAGCAGGTGCTTTTGAGTGAATCATTTTCACAAGAGATGGAACAAATTTCCCAGGTTCTGAGTCCATACACATCGATTTTGTTTTTAATCATGTGTTCTTTGCACATATTTCAATTTCAAGTTGGATTTTTTTTTTGTTCAATATAGATTCAAGATGCAGGAAACTAGAAGGCTCCTCGTGTTTTCAATATGGCAGTTTGTCTTTGTCAAGAATTTCCTCTCTTCCGACAGACTTTGATATTCTTTCAGGAAGTAGGATTAGCTGACTTTCATTTGAGTGTCGGTGTATTTTTGTTGGTGTGGAGCCACGTCAAATTACCAAACACAGGAGCTGAGTGTTTATTTCTAACAGTAACATGAACTGCCCTCAGACCTTCTACTACCCATGTGCTTGTTTTACTCTCACTGGATGTGGTTTAAAAAATGCTCGAGCAACACCAACACTTCCTCTGAGGAAAGCACTTCCATGAGGGAGTTCAGTGAAAGTGGTACAGGATGGAGTGGCATTAAAATCTCACATTATATCTTGTGGTAAACAAAGCTTTCAGTTTCATTTTTGTGTTTTTTCTGGTGTTTATTTTATATTGTTAATTAAAGCCAAACTGGAACACAGATCATTATTTAATGGGCCTCCAGGGAAGAGCTCAGAAACCACATCTCTGATGCTGCAGAGCTGTTTCTTCACTCTTAATTCCAGTGATTAAATTAGGTGGAATATTCTGGTAACTTTGTGCTCACTATTGCACAGGTGCCGTGTCCTGAAGGACTTGACGTCGCCTTAAATCAGTGTACAATGCGTAAACTACATCAACTTCACACTCATGAAGTTCACATGTTGAAGAGACACAAGGTTCTCGCCCTGGAGCAAAATTCTTTGTACTCTCTAAAAGAATTCCCTATAACCAACCCTCACATGTAGCACACACCATCAGTGGCTGGACTCCTGTATAAACAAATCTGCTCAGGACAAGTTTCCACATGCAGCAGTTTACCAGTGCGTGTCACATAGTTGTGTCACTGTATGCAAATCAGCAATAATACAGGACAGAGCATGTAGATGTAACAAAATAAGGGATGACATGGAGGCAAAGACTGGCAAAATAAAAGTGTATTCACAATTCAATAAACCAGGATGTCCCTGGATATACAACATCTCTTTTTTAAGAGAGACCTGCCCATTGAATTTAGGTCTGTTTACATCTTTAAAAACAATGTTAAAACCCATTTGTTCTCTTTGACTTTCTTTTCATTTTACATCTTTTTTTTATTGGTTGTATGCTTAATTCTCAATGTTGTCATAATATTGCTTTCTTTCCTCTTTTATTATCCCTATAAAAGTACATTGTCATTTTTGTTTGGAGAAGATGTAAATAAATAAAGTTAGTTTCTTATCAGTATCATGCACTAAGAAAATATTACAGTGAAAAAAAAAAATATTGCTGGCGTAAGAAAAATTTAAAACATCATTTAATATTTTGTGTATTTGCATGAGAGTTGTCTGAGCAGATATCACACTATTATTCAATTAGCTATCACTGTTCTTTGAATTAAAAAATTTCACTGTATTCCTGTTGCCTGTCACAGATTCCACAGTTTCAACAAACTTTATTTAAAAGAGTTAAACAGCGCCCCCCCTCTTTGATTTCAACGGCTGCTAACCGTCATTTCATCTGAGTGAAGGAAGCTGCCAGGTGAAGTTACAGAGGTTAAATAAATTTTGAATAAAGAAAAAAAAAAACGTAATGCTACCGAAAGCCTGTGAATAAACAGGACTTTTGAATTCGTGCCAAAGTAAAACCGTCTGACATCAATTATCAAACTTTAGCAGCAGCAGAAAGTTAGCTAGTTTTTTTTGGTGTTGCTAATGACATTAGTTATGGTGCTTTGATGACACACGTTAGCTAGCAGCCGTGATAGGTGGAGACAAGTTCCCTGGGAGATTATATGACATGGATATAAACCACTTCGCCTCCATTAAGGTAAGAATATTGCCCCCTTCAAATAGCCTGACTGAAGCGTGTCTGTGTGCTGATGGCTAAATGCCCGCTGTGGCTTTGTCTATTTACGGGCTGTGCAGCTGTCCATGTTAAATATGTGAAAGTTAGCTCGCTAGGGCTCTGAATAAATCTGGAATTTCGACAATTTCACTTTTCTTAGAAGTCAAGACTCTCGGGCCAGTCACTGTGTATGATTTGTGGTTGTGGTGTAACTTCCGTCTGTACACAAGGTCTGGTTGCTTTTTGTTTCTAAGCTGTGTTGTTTAGTGAATAATGAGCTTTAATGAGTAACTAAACAGTGTAGGCCTTTCCTGTTTTGTTTTTGTGTGTGTGTTTTTTTTTTGTATGCCAAGAATGATAGAAGAATTGTGTGTGAGCCATGTGTTTGATACATGGTTTGTACACAAACATCTGATTGATTCAGAAAATTAACACTAAAAAAGAGTACAAGCCTTCCAACACTGCTTGAATGTCAGTTTATTATATACATATTTTTGTTGAAGCTGTTTTAGAGTAATGGTAATTTTGGAGGATGTAGTTGTTGGGGCTACTGAATTGCACTGACGTGTTTCTAATATTTTTCCCATATCTTTTATATCAATGAAGGCAAACAGAAGAATTACAATGAAGATTAGAAAACTGGAAATAAGAGATGTGATATGTAATTGATTCTGTGGTCTGATGTGGTGTAAACTTCATTCTGTGGTTTACTAATTGCATGTTACTTGGTTTAAGGTATGCACCATGCAAATGCACTGCAATTCTGAATGTTACAAGTATGTTGGTGACATTATACCAGTAGTGCTCTATTTGTGAAGATGACTTTCTTGGTCTCCTTGCTTTCCTTGTCAGTTTGTCATGAGACATGTTACTGTTATAATGAATGCTTACTTTCAGGATTAATGTAGCAGTCCCCTGTGAAAGAAAAGCTGTTTAAGTGGGGCAGACAAGCCTTCAGATTAGCCATGGTCTGACCCCTGTGGTTTAAAAGGGCTCGACAAGCTCTCATGTTGGCCCCAATCTGGCCCCTGAGATTTATAAGGGCTCGACTTCACGTTATCCAATACGAAGACTTGCTGTAAACTTTAGGTTGGACTAAGAACATAGAATATGAAACTTTACCTCTTTGTTGTACATGATGATTATGTCATTACAAGTACATGAACAATAACATAGAACAAAGTGTTCTAATGGTTTTTTTTAGATTTTGACACATCAGGTTGCTTTTGACAGGAAAAAGAGGTAAATTGTGTTCATGTAGCTCCTAATACTTCAAAGTATTAATTTGGTTGAAGTCATTTAAGGTAATGTTTCATCCTGCAGAAGTGTGTTACTGTGGTTACGTGTAGTTTAATCAACCCTTTTCACTGATTGAAGTGTCCTGTTGAACCACTCAGGAAGAATTTTTCATGGCTGTGGCTCAAACTGCAAGACAGTCATATTTGATGAATGATTAAAACATTGAAAGGGAAAAGTGGGGAAAAGAATGCACAGGCTGAGATTCTATGTACTTACCTTAACCATCTAACCATGCCTGACCCCAGCCCATTCCCTAATGCTAATCTGAACCTTATTTAAACCTGAAAACCCGTAAAACCAAACCAAAATGTCAAATATCCATTTCAAGAAAATGTTCTAACACACGGCACACAAAATGCTGGATTTACGGAGAGCAGTCTGTAGTGAAGGAAGGACTTATAAGTCAGACAAAATAAATTACCACGACATTGATTACACTTGCGATAGTGTCTCATCAATTGCTGGTTCCATAGTAAATTCCTATCTGTTTGTGCAGACAGCCTCCTGGTGCCTTGTTGGCTTCTGGTTAAAAATGGGCATGTTTCAGTTGCGTTGATAACAGTTTCATGTGATTCAGTGAGACAGACTTTTGGGCACCGTGTGTCACTGACATTCCTCTGTGTGACATTTTTCAACTCAAGGACTTGAATCAGAGAGAAAAATGACATAGTCAGGGAAAGTCGTTCCACAGCTTTGCTCAGCCAAAGTGCTGACACACACGAGGCCATCCTCATAATGTGACTGAGGAGGTAATGTGCAGCAGAAAAATCTTGGTAAGCTGTCATCGCATTCAGTTGGATGAAAGATTGAGAGAAAATCTTGGCTGAGTCTTGTGTTTTGTCTAAAATGGATGTCATTAAATCCTCCAAAACCTTGAAGCGTGTTATTCTGCGCATTATAAATAAAGCTTCTCTTAGCAGGCACCTCTGATCTGACATCTTAAGGAAAATAACACACTTTGAAGTCCCTCCTGTGGGATTCTGCTTACATCTGCAAAGTAAGCGAAGGCAAAAAAATCTCATAATATGGTTCAGCGTGTAGCTGCGAGCATCTGTTTCTTGATGCTCTTGACCCTCTTGCAGTTGTCATGCATTTATGCAAGCACAATGCTTTTACATGCATGTATGTTTATTTTTTGATGAATCTGCTCCTCTGTGAGCTGCTCAGAGTTTCTTGGCTGTTGTTTTTCTCATTTTCTCCACTAATGATCTACAATAGAAGTCCTTAAGACTGCAACTAATGATTGTTTTCATTACTGGTTTATCTTCTGACTTTTTTTTTATTGTTTAGGCTAAACAATTTTAGACAATAATCCATAACCATTTTAATTGATTTATAGTTTTATTTTATTTTTTAACCAAAAGTTCATTGGATCAAGTTGCTTAAATGTGTGTATTTGCTGGTTTTCTTAGTCCTCTGTTATGGAAAACGGAATCTTTTGTCAGTCAGTCAAAACAAGCAATTTGTATGTATTAGCTTTGGCCTTGGGAATTTGGGCAGGGATATTTTTCACTGTTTTCTAACATTTTATAGACCGACCAATCAGTCGGGTAATTAGAAAATAATTTGGAGAGTATTATATAATTTGATTTGATAAACGTCCAAAATGGATGAATAACAAAAGTAAAAAGTGGTTTTGAGCATTTTTTTTCTTGATTTAACACAGCTGTTATTGTGGTGTCTCCTCATGTATAAATAAATAAAAAATAAAATTACTGAAATAATAATATTCAGTTAATAAATAACAAATAAAATAATAAATAGTGAATTCAAGTAAATTAAAAGAAGAATAAAAAAATGTATAAAATAATAATTTAAACCACATTTTTCAGATTTGTCTTGTGTAGCACTATGTTATTATTTGAGACATCAAATTGGATTTACAAACAAGAACTCTGTTGCTGATGTGCACTCTCCCACCTCACACAGCATGCTCAGAGACGCTTGTCTTTACGTTGCGGTGTGAAGTTTACCACCTAGGGTCCGACTGAGCCAAGCACCCCGGTGGCAAACTCGGCTTTAAAGAGTAAGGTGAGGAGTCATGTTAGCTCAAGGACTTAAAAGTGCTTCTGGTTGGCAGGCGTCTCTGACACTTGAATGATGTATTGTTTGCCATCCCCAAAATAAGCTTATCTGCCTTGTTTGCTGTGTGCCTCATCAATGAGCTACAAATGTACCAGGGCCAAAGGTACCAGGCCGAGTAAATAAACAGCAGTGACAACAGTGGCCTTTCAACACACAAGAAAAGCTGCTGTTTGATGGTTGCTGGGAAACTGGACACCTCCAGACACCCTACTAACTACTTTTAGTTTGATGTTCTAACTGACAGTGACATGAGCAGATTCATAGCAAAGTCAGGCTTCAGTTAGCCTTGGTTAAATGATAGTGCTTAAATTAGAAATCTGTTATAATATTTATATACAGTGAGAAATCTCCAGATATGTTTTTTAGTGTGTCTTGGCCCTCCAAGCTAAATTTAATAATTTTTGTGATTCTTTCTATGTGTATTCTAAGCCCCATGAATTGCTTATTTTTCACTGGAATAAACTGAAATTTGTACTGAACATCTAAGAAACCCTAAGGATAAATATCGATATAGATAGATACAGTATGTGTATTGAGATAAGGAACTAATATTTTGTCCAAACACATGGAACAGGATGACATCAGCCAATATGCAACAAACCAGTAATAAAACATCTGTGAATTTGTTTATATTGCTGCAATGAATATTAGAATACACATACAAATACACATAGAAAGAAACACAGAAATTATGAAATTCAGCTCACAGGGTCTTTGCAAGGTCCTGTGAATTTAATAGAAGTTTTTACATGACGTTTTTGGAGAAAATCCATGACAAGAACTGGGAAAAGTTTTGAATTCTGGATGACTTGGCGAGGAAAGACCCAGTTAGTTAGAGTTAAAAGATCATGCAAAAGCCAAAGAATACAAGTGCACTTTTAAAAATGCTCAGTGATTTGGCATCTTTGAGACTTTGTGGGAGGCTGACAGCAAAAACACAGTGACCGTCAGCTTTCAGCCTCGACCTTGGAGCAGCAAACAGTCCCTGAGGGACTGCAAATGTTCCTGATGGTAAAGAGACTGCAGGTGGATGCAGGATGCTCCTGTGTTTGTAGATTGGCTTGTAGAAAGCAGGAAGAAAGTTAATTAGACACTTAAGGATACACATGAAACTTGAGTAAAAAGAGCTCTTACAGCGTGGGAAAATGGCAATGACAGAGAGGCAAGAAATTCAGGAGAGGAGACAAACGCAGCAGTTAGTCTTACAGAAAACAGATTTCAGTACTTTTAAGGAAAAACATTTTATTGGTAAAAGGTTGTTTCATCTTCTCACTGTCTGATAGCCCAGGAGTAATCCATTGAATTCTTGATTAGGATGATTCCTACTGTTTCAGGTGACCATCTGACCTTACGTGCAGCACTGCCATCAGACCAAAGTTCCCACTTGTGCATAAGAAAAATCTAAATCTAATTGGCAGATTGCCATTAAATACACTGAGCACATTCATGGTCTTCATTCCTGTTTAATTCCATTACACATAATTTTACTCTCAGATGGTCTGTGTGGTTATTTTATTATTGAGGAAGTGGTCAGCCTGCCTAAGAATACAACAGTTTTCTTATTTGGTTGCAAGAAAACTGATATAGAACTGTTGTAAGAGCTTTTGAAAGGTCAAAATGAGGCAGGAGAAAATTTTGAAGACCCAACCTAAAATTTCAAGAAATCGGGTAAGAAACTTAAAGATTGTCCTTTTCATTAAAACAACTTGTTTTGTTTTGATACATAACATTTTGATGCACTTAAACACATGCTGTACATATTTTAGAGGATTGTTTCTTTTATTTGATCAAATTCACTTTGAACCCTTGAACTTGTCATCACGTCGTAATTTCCTTGTACTGTACATGTGTACTGTGGAATTTCTTCAATGCTTTCTTAGAGTTCCTGTGTCAGTCACAAACTTTGGCTGCAACTGTGATATTTTCCTCGTGCTTCCTGTTAATAGTTCTGTAGGCAGCTCTTTTATTGTGTTTTCATCCAACATGGCTACAGTCCATTTTATTTTCAATGACAATGTTTTCTCAGTTGCAGATAGAGAATAACAAAACTTACATTTATTCATATGAAAAACCATTTGATACTTAAATTAATGACAAAAGTAATGATTAAAACAGTAATAATTTTGACAACACACATAAAAACACTGTTTGACCCATAAAAATGGAAATTAAAAAAACACAACGGGCTAATGCTTAAGCATCACTAATGCTCTTGTACCTGCATGGGATCAAATCCCTGCAGCTAAGTTCTAAAATCTTGTGGAAAGCCTTCCCAGAAGAGTGGAGGGTGTTACAACAGCAGATTAATGCCAATGGTTTTGGAATTAACCCACTTAAATCCATTGGTCACAATAGTGACTATAAAAGAAGTTTTCTTCAGCTAAATAGCAAGAAAACTAACCAAATGATTTTTGATTTCAGAGCAGGCAGAGGGACAAAGGTGACTGTAATGAAGGTGTAAATGAATATAAATATCTAGGGACAGTAACTGACAAAAACTGTCATTGAATTTAAACACAGGTGTCATTTACAGGAACGAATTACAGTGATTATACCTAAAGCAGTAGCTTCGACAGTGGAGTGGACGGATGTATAACAATTCTCTTTTATTGTTCATTTGTGCACAATTTTCTGCATTTCTGCTCTATTGCTTGGTATCTTTCACTGTCTGTAGTTAATAAGAAAAAACTCCATAAGAGTGTAATATGTCCAATAAGATAGCAGGTCAGCAACAACACTTTGCATGGTCACTCAACAGTGCGCATGGTAAACAGCCATTTCTTTAACAGAGACGTTATGGGAGGGACCATTGACCTGCTCGCCTTCTCACATGCACAGTCTCTTATTCAAAGGTTTAGCATGAAACCACTGAGCCACGGAAGGAGATCTACACTGGCTACAGTAAGAAAAAGAGTAAAAAAAAAGCCAATAAAAGAAAAATCAAAATAGAAAAATCAATAAAGGAGAAGCAGTAGAGCAGACACTAGGAAGAAAAGTCTATAAAAAAAGGTAAAAGAATCAAAATTGATGACATGTTTTTGGAAAACATCAGTTGATTCAAGACATACTGTATGTTAGTAAGTTTCTGTCCTCAGGCTGTGAGACTGAATTCATCCTCCACACTCCACCATGAAAATAGTTTTATTTTTATGACTTGATTATATATTAATTAATTTATATAACTTTGTTTTTCTGTGAGTTGCATAAAGGGACTGTAATCTGTAATTTTGTTATAAAATCTTGTGTTATATAATGATAATTAGATGGAATCTTCGTGTTCAGGAATCCACACGCTGTGCTTTAGCTAGATAGCTAGCACAGTGTTATCATAGGAGGTCAGGCTGCGTATGTGTATGTACTGCATATAGGCTTAAAATCTCACAAATGTGTATTACAGAGTAGAAGTAGAATGTTATTTCTCTCCTCAAATTGACTGGAAGCAAAAGGAAAGAGACTTTCCCCTCATCCTTTTCATTTGTTCTAGTTTGGCAGTGACATTCTTGGTCAATTTTTTTTCTTTTCAGATAGTTAACAGAGTTACAGTGATTGGTGCTGTGAAAGATTAAAGAAAAAGGACTTTAGAAAGTTCTAAAAAACAAAAAATGACCTACTTTTTGACAAATTCTAATTTGATAAAGACATTACTTAGTTAAATTGCTTAGCATAACAGATTTATACTGACTGGTGCAGAGCGGTGTTGGTCAAACAAGCTGCAAGAGGAAAAAAACTTGCAGCAATAAAGACTCGATATGTGGGTAGATAGATAAGCTACTGGGTAAGAGTTCAGATAAGAAGTTCATCGTTATATAAGTTATCAGTTGTGCACATGAATTAATTTTAGTATATTGTATTATACTGGCACTATTGTTAATCCAATTCAAGTGCTGTACTGATGTCTGTTATTTTATTTACCAGTACCTTTGTGGTGTGACCCTCGAAGAAGCCAGTAAAGAATTATGCTCAACCTCCAGCTAATTCTTTCCCATTTTAAGTCTTACGTTTTGAGGCAAACCAGAGACGGTGACTTCAAGAAGACGCCAGTGATTGTCTGGCTGTTGACTAGCTCAAGTCTCACCATTAGACAGGCATGTACTTAAAAGCCACACAACCACCTATTATAGATAACCTCTTAAGCAATCATTTCCCCTCAGTGAATAAAAAATAAATAAACTATGGATATTTATTGTTTCACAGAAAGTGCTGCCATCCGCTCACACATATTTGAGAGCTGTAAAGCGGAACCACAGATGTAATTTCAGTCGTGTTGTGTTCTTCATCAAGGGCAGAAAGGAAGTAATTACTCAGTGTGGGGAGAGTGATCCTCCATCTCTGCATTTACATCTCATTTGCACTTGTCAGTCTGAGGATTCAGTCCAGCGTCCTTAAAGTCAGACCTTGGTCAAGCACACAGATGAAATTGAGCCATTAGCATTTCAAACTCTTAAGTCGTAAGTTTCTTAACTCTCTGTCCATCTCCCAGGATACCGAAAAGAAAAATGCAAGGCTTACTAATGCTGATTGTAATGTATGTATTCACGTGTTTATCTTATTGCTGCATCCCACTGAAAGATGAAAATGAACTTAAAGCCTTTAGCATTTTCCCCCTGAGAAGATGCTCTGCTTTTTTGAGTGATGGACAGACCCCGTTTATCAGCCTGTGTCTCAACAGCACTCGATACTGCAGGCTTACATTCCTGAAGGTTTGAGATGAAAGCAAAGTCGTCCAGCAGAAGTTATAACTAGGGTCATTCAGTCAGTGTTTGCGTATACAGGCATGTCTTTCATACTGTACCCAGATACTGCATGTGAGTGAATGGTTGGATATCAGCTCAGAATTATGCACAAAAAGCATAAGATGCGCGGTTGCACGCACCACCCTCCAAAGTTTTGTATAGCCTTTAGAAATGGAGTCAATTCTAGAACAGACGATTTTGAGTTTAGCTCTTATGTTAATTAAAAAGTAACTTAGCAACTGAACCAGACATGAAACTTTCCACGGGAGAGGGCAGATAGACACTGGTGTTAACTTACTCTTAACAAATTGTGCAAATTGTTGCCGCTGATTTAGACACATGTTGCCATCGCATAGTTTGTCCACCAAAGACTACTGACATGGTTTATTTTTCAACTGTAAAAAGTAGAGATGCACAGATCGATCGGCTGGTGATTGGAAAAGGCTGGTTTTTCAGTGTGAGCGGATATGATCTGTGACCGGCTGATCAGTCTCAGATATCTGATTCTGTGCCGGTGAAATTTACACTCATGGGCCACACAGTGGTTCATGTCGTGCACACAACAGCACAGACACAGCTAAAAACACACACAACATGCCAATGCCGTGGAAGTTCTTCACCGTGAGTTCAGAAGACACAAAGCTCACTATTTTTTATACGACCAAAGTTAGATGCGGAGGATCAACCATGAAAACATTTGGAACAACAAACTTAATCTGACACTTAAAACACCATCATCCCACTGAACTTTCCACTTTCAAGAAGCAAAGGCAAAGCGGATAAAACCTGTGCCACACCACTTACCTCACCTGTCCATGATGGCTACTTTGCTGAACTGCTGCTGAAATGTGTGCCATGTGTGTCCACACTGCCAGAGTTGCTGCTGTGCCTTGGATAATGGCCATCAATCATAATAATAAATGGAAGCTCACATGAAAGCTGCTTGGGATTTGTAAAAAAAAAAAAAAAAAAAAAAAAGAAGCAACTAAAGGATTCTCAGACCATGAGTAACAAGATGAAGATGAACTGTTTGGCCTCATTTCTAGGCGTCAGGTCTGGAGGAAAACCAGGGGCTGCTCATCACCTGTCTGGGGGTGTGTTTCAGCAGCAGCGACAGAGAGACTGGTCAGGGTTTAGAGAAAGCTGAATGGAGCAAAATACAGCTATAGCCTTCATAAATCCTGATCCAGAGCGCTCAAGACCTCAGACTGGACCGAAGGTTCATCTTCTAACAGGACAATGAACCTAAACACCCAAGACAACACAGGAGTGGCCTAGGACAACTCTGGCCCGGCCAGAGCCCTGACTTAAACCCAATCGAACATCTCTTGAGAGACCTACAAATGTCTGTCAACAGAAGGTCTCCATCCAACCTGACAGAGCCTGAGAGGCTCTGCAGAGAAGAATGGCAGAAAATCCACAAAACCAGGCATGCAAAGTTTGTGGCGTCATTCCATTCAGGAAAACTCAAGGTTTCAGTTTTCACCTTTTTGCCGGTGTCTGAATACTTAAGTCAAAGTGATACTTCAGTTTACCCTTTTTAATAAATTTGCAAAAACTTTAATTTAATTGATTTTAGCATAAGGCTGCAATATAAAATGTGTAAGTGAAGGGATCTGAATACTTTCTGAATGCACTTCAGGCCTCAGATAATAACCGCGCAGCAAGCATGTGTGACAGAAAACGCCCTGAAGCAGTGTACAGGCCAACAGCACATCACACTGCATGAAAGGCACATTGTGACTGACAGCTCGACAGTTACACTCTGCTCCAGTCATGCTGACAGATCAGGCTCTGGCTCAGTGTTGACAAGCTTTCACTTTGATTTGCTGTGATGCTTCATTTCCACACTGTTTAAACGTTATTAAAAGAGGCTTTACGCACTGAAATCTTGATGGACATTAATATCTAAACGCTTTATTCCAATTGGCTTCTCCATCTTTCCTATTTGTCCCCCGATTCCCTGTCACCAACTACTCAGTGCTGCAAACCAATACATGCCAATAGACGAGGGACAGGAAAGTAGGATGTAACTTTATGCTTATGTTTTTAGAACATACGTCTTTAACTGTTTTCTTATGGAGAATGCCTGTTAATTTGTGTGCCTGATCCTTGTGTACTAGATACTTAAATATTTTTCTCACTTACTTCTTTTCTAAACCATGCACACAGTTTGTATTTTATGTGTCCGGGTTTGTCAGAGGCCCTTCTTTGCGATTTCTACATCTATCTCAGTACATTGTATGTGAATAGCATTTGTGGTGCTCATCGCATTAACAAAATTACATATAAAAAATCTAATTTCTACTTTCTACTGAAAGAATGATGAAGATACTGATTCTTGAAACATATAATACTGTTCAGATTTTAATGTAATTTTTCACTGTCGTAAACACCATGAACTAAATTGCGTTCACCTTCATTGTATTGAGGTCTGAGAAAACTCAGATATTTCAAAACCCTGGGCAAGTTGAAAAACCTCCAGTTAGACTTAGTTAGATATCACTATAGGTACATACAAAATAATAATGATAAAGACCCATTTTTTAATTTAGGTGAATTGACCTTAAAACTCCCTAACCTAAAGAAATATGATGCAGGATTTGAGGTTGGCGAGTTAAGGTTTAACTCCTACAATTTTGCTTCACTTCTTAAATCACCATGGCAACTTATGTTGAACTCTTAACCCGCTCCAGAGCAGGTTAACTTCATGGGATCATAACAAATAGCTCAGCCTCCTTCACATGAATGCAATCGTAGGCAGATAAGAAAAGCCAGGGCTCAGTTGATAATCTGCTTTGTAGTAAAGGTTATCCAGGACGGCTGATGTTAGGTTCAGTTAAGTCCAATATCAAAGATATTCAGGATATGTTGAACTTTGTAGTACAGGCCTCAGCTAGAGCAAAGTAAACACACTGTAACAAACTAAACCCTTTCATTTTCTTTACATTTCTTCACAGTCACTGCACCAGTGCAGAAAGGCAAATCATGTCAGGGGGTAGGAAGTTGCATTAGATTCCGTGTGTTTCTAAATAACATTACACTGAAGATTCAACTGGTCAGAGGGGCTAACAGCAGCATACTCCTGGTACATTGGATTTCAATGTGGAACTCAATTTGTGATTTAAAATTGGATTGCCACTGGGCTTAACATACTGCAGAGGATGGCACGATGCTCCTGTGGCATGATGTGAACGACGCATGTGTTTCATCAGCATATACGTCTGCGGCTTACCAGCAGGCATCTGTTTTACTGCACACATGTTGTAAACAGACACAGTCGAACAAAAGTGATGAGTTGTCATCTCACTTTATTTAATAACCTAGACCCCCACCACCAAGGGCTATTGCATAAAAAAAAAAATCTTAAATCGTACAAAAACCAGTCATTCAGCAAAATGAAGTGAAAAAGAATAATGTTGCAAACTGAATGCTTCCTCATTCAAAGCTGTACCTACTTGTTTTGGGGTAGACAGGCAGTTGGTTGAATGTTTCATACATGTTTCACACTGACAGGTTGTTTGAAAAAAAGAAAAAAAAAGAAAAATGACACGTTTTAAAGGTGAAAAACATACATAACACGTTTTACAAGTGACAGTACATGTTGAAAATTAGTAGAGACAAAATAATGCACCATGAATTTAAAGCATACTGTCATTGGTAAACCCCAAAAAAGAAAAAAAAAAAACATCTACAGCATTTGCAGTGCATATAAAAATAATAAATAACACTGGATACAAGTACATTGTAAATATATGTACATAGAATTATCAGGGCTAAACAAGGTCAATGCATAGCAAGGCTAATTAGTACCACCACAGTGCTCCAAACTTACAGTAATCAGTCTTCTCTCCTTAATTCTACTTTGAAGAATTGCACTGAGCAGAGTCATCGCACTGAAACACATTATTGCACTGTGAAGCGAAAACAGGAACATCATGGGAGCTGTGAAGACAATAACATCAGCTCAGAAGAAAGAAACACTTCCACTTAATTTGCTTTTTAATGAGCGTGATGAATTGGACACTGCTGACCTGCCTCACAGCCCCAATCAAGTCTGCTCATGTCAAGTTACTGACTATCAGGGCTCCCGATGGGGCTACGCTGTTAACCATTTGTGCAGTCACAGTAGTGTTTTGATGATCAGTTATTGGCCTATTTCTTCAAGTGCTCTCAATCAGAGGAGAATATTGTTTAAATCATCAGACCTCTTGGTAAGCAGCCAAGCAGGCGCTGGGTTTTATAGTGGCGTCATGGTGAGAAAAGCCTGAGGAAACGGGCAGGAGACATTTGTGCATCTCTGATTTCTTTTCAAGTCTTAATTTGTGTACTTGCCTGTAGCAGTTTTGAACAGTGGTAGTAACTACAGAGGGATTATTTTTCGATTCAGCTACTACAAAAACTTGAAAATGTGGAACATCCCAATGATATTTTAGTGCCAGTAAACTAAAACATCATCTCCTCTGTGGAGCAGGATGAAGGAGAAGGTCTGTTTTCTGCAAATGTGCTGTGAAAATTCCCCCTATGAAGTGGAAGGAACTTTGGAAAATGAAGAACACATGATGAAGCCTGACGCTGAGGATGAAAGTGCGTCATTGTTGACCGTCACATAAAATGGGTGTTGCCCAGGTCAAAGCCATGTGTATGGACAGTTTACCAAGAAAAGCAGAGGAAGGGAGAGAAAAAAAAAAAATCAACTCTAATGAGGCTGTAGTGTCTGAAGGATGGCAGACAGGCGTGGAGATCTGAGGGGGTAATGTGACCAAGGGAATGAGATAACAGTCTTTTAGATGGGATCACAATGAAATTTTGAGGCAGCTGTGAGCACAGGGGCTGATGATGTAGTGGCAGGAAGTGCCGGGTGAGATCAATAAAGATTAGCAGACATTGTTGAAAGGGAACATAAGCCTGGTGTTGAAGTAGTGAGGAAGGTTATTTTTCTCTGTGTGGTTTGGGTTATTTAGAGGCACAAACTCTGCAGATATCATCCTGCCTGGAGGAAATCTTGGGGACCACGTCATTTCCTTTAATTGTCCATGATACAATCATTCTGTTTTTAAAAACAATAACACACAGTGAGTGAGTCACATCTTTAGTGATAAAAAAGAATCCAGTGATAAACAATGACTACACTTGGAAAAACAAAACAAATATTTATAACTATGATATGTGAAATCACGTTCAGATGAAGCACACACATAGGCATCTACATCTGCCATAAGCTTTAAATAGATTATCCCAAATTGGCTTTGTGCTTATTGTTGAGTTTCATGTGCAGATCAACATTTCCCTTCTTTATAGGATTAGTGTTAGAGCAGGACCATGCTGAGCGGTCTGCAAACACGTGATTAAATCAAAAGAAATAAAATGGCAACTGATTAAGAATACATATTTCTAAGAGGGGGAAAATGCAGTCTTATCTTGGAGCATTAAAGAGCTCTATAAAAGTAGTCCAGCTATAAATTACAACAATGTCAATCACCACTTAATATGCGCTCAATCTCCTCTAGTCTCTTCAAGGCAGCTGCCCTTTTTTTCTCTATATCTTTAATCTCTTTAGTGGACTTACCCTTAGTCCGCTTGTCAGACTGGCTACTGTCCAAAGACTCTGATTGGTCCACGGCCACACCTTCGAGGCTTTCTGCAGAGGATTTCCGCACATTCTTGTCATCCTCAGCCCCCTTTCCAACAGTCTCAGCAACCCTCCCTTCCTCTTCACCCTGAGCAACTTCCTCCGCCCCCTCCCTAACTCTCTTCGGCTTTTCCTCCTTAGCTGTCACAGTGGCACCCTCTGATGAAGTAAGTGGCTGCCCGGCTGCGCTCATGGCAGCCATTTTGCTTCGCACAATGCTCAAGTGACGACGCACGTACTCCTCGTTTGGTGCCAGGGCCAGCGTCTCCTCCAGGCATCGCTCGGCCCGTGGCAGGTCACGCTCCTCAAAGTAGACCACGCACAAGTTGTGCTTGCCTTGCACATTGGTGGGGTCCATCCGCAAGATGCGCTCGAAGCAGATTTTAGCCCCGCGGGTGTCTTTCTTGTGGTTCATGAGGATGTCGCCCTTTAGAATCAGGCCCTTGATGTGCTCTGGGTGGTAGCGCAGTAGCTCGTCCAACACAGGCAGAGCATCCACCTCACGTTTGGACTGAGAGTAAAGCAACGCCAGGTTAAACAGGGCACTGCGGAAGCCGGCCTGCAAACCAATGGCTTTACGCATCCACCGCTCCGCTGCTGCATTTTCATTGGCATCCATGGCCAGCATGCCAAGGTTGAAGTAGCCATTGGCATCGTCAGGCTCCTCCTCCACATAGGTGAGGAAGCGACGGTTAGCCTCAGGCCAGAACTTTGGCTCACCTGCAACAGGAAGCAGAGACAAAGTATAAAGTTTTTTTTTTTATGATCCACTACTGATATTAATTCACACAGTCTACAGTTAATTATAGTCTGGATTCTGGTTAATGTTTGGAATTAATGTCAAAGGCCAAAATGTGCTTTAAGAAAAGTATCTGGTGAAAAACAAAACTAACTCCTGCCTTGTTGAGAATATATCCTAAAAAAGCTGGTGTACCTGTTGTTCAGAACCTGATTCTGTTTTGGGTTAAGAAAATTTAAAGCTCTCCCAAAGCAAGCCTCCATAAAATCTTGACATAACTGGTGTGATTTAAAAAAAAAAAAAAAAGAAAAGAAAAAAAGAAGTGGACTTAGGAATGTGATGAATGAGAAGAGAATACTTTGTGGCATGCTTAGAGCTCTGCCCACATGCACACCTGTGTGCACCTGGCCACTTCCTGCAGAAAATCAAAAATTAGAAGGATTAGTTGACAAAGCTGTTCAAACGTTCAAAAAGCAAAAAAGCATTTGTACTGGCCATTAAGGATACACAGTGTGTAGTGCTGCAGCATACAAGTGACCCTTTGTTGAACTGTATCTGTCATCTGATTTGTCATCTGAGAGATAGCTGAGTATTAACAATGCACTATAGAAATAAATAGCTCCTGGAGAATACAGTATGTAAAAACAATCAAATCACATGTATATGAGTTGTTCATTCACATGTACAATCTCTAACTGTCGCCTGAAAAATAAAATCTGAAAAGTGGAGGAAGCAAGCTGCATGATTTTGGCAAAAATGGAGCATGTGGGGCAATATTATTTAAAGAGTGTTTTTTTAAATACTTGTTTTTAAATAAATACATGTCACTATCCTACTAATCCTGTAATAAGTAGTGTCCATCAATCAAAGGGGCCTCTAAGCTTTACACCTGTGATGACACTGTTTAAGAGGTTGGCTGGTCTCAGAGTTGTGCTGAGGTGAGCGTGACAGAAAACAAGCTCCGATGACAAGATATATTGCTACTTTAATGACTCACCTCTTTGTTAATTTTGTTGGAACCACCCTACATAAAATGAAATAGACGTGTCATCCATAATGTTTTTTTTCTTTCTCGGAGTCATTGAAGTGTGACCGGACAGAAACTTGGCCATGAACTCGGTGCATGCAGGGTTCATTTCAGCATAAGGGCAAACTCTTAAGAACCTGGTCACACCCTAAAGGTAGTATCAAGTTATTTCCTTTGTTCATAACAGTTGACATAATAAAAAAAAGAAAAAGAAAAAAGCCCTTGAAGTGCCAAGTAATCCTTTGCATTAGCAAGCTGACCCCTATTTGCACTTCAGCTTGTGAATGGATTAGCTTTTAACTATTCACTTCCTCATTGCAAGACCCGGCAGGACCTAACTCACCAGACTCCTGCATGAGGAGTGCTGAGTTGAAGAGCGCCAGCTTGTGGCGGGGGTTGAGCTCCAGGGCGTGGTTGAAGTTCTTCAGGGCTTCTGAAGGGTCCTTCATCTCAATGTTGACGATGGCCAGGTTGTACCACAGATCGGCGTTGGTGCGGTCGAGCTCCAAGGCTCGGAGGTAGGCGTCCCGGGCCTCAGTCAGCTTGTTCATCTTCAGCAGTAGCTCCCCTCTGCGTCAAAAAAAAGAAAAGGAAATGGAAGAAAATCCAATCAATGAAAATAACACACACATAGAAATCAGGAATCATGGCATGATAATTATTTTACATAATGGATGATTTATAGGAAACCCTGTCCAGAAATACCAGAAAAACCAGACTAGTTATGCAAATGTTTTTTTCGTCTTGCCTGAATGCAGGCAGTAATTGAGTGACATCTTAAAAACACTATAGCACTTCTCTCACAGTAGAAAGGTCAAACAAAAGATAAGATCAGTTTACAAGGAAACACTGTTCAACAGAAATGCCAGTAGACAGTACAGTATAATTATAAAAGGTCTTGTTGGTGTTGCAACATGAAGAGGCCACTTTTTTTGTGCCAGTTCTAGGCGGCTGAACGAATCATTCGGCATTTTGTAACTTGTTCCCTCTAAACTGGAAAGTTGGAAAAACAATAGAAGACATGCTGGGGTGCTCCAGCTATAACAGACTGAACATTTGAAGCTACTGTATGTGCGGGAAGAATGAAGATTGATAAATCATGCTCATGAAATCTGATGGGTAGAAAATTTAAAAAATCTTGCCTGCTAATGTAGGCTTGTTTGAAGTCTGGTCTCATGCTGATTGCTTGTCGGTAGAGCTGGTCGGCCTCCTCTAGGCGGGATTCGTTGGCCCGGATCAGATTGGCCAGGTTTATGTAAACATTCAGATGGTTAGGGGCCACACGTGTCGCATACTTCTTACCAGGAATGACCTGATGAGTGATCAGAGAAATCATAGTCTCACTGCTTTGGGAACGTCTGATAACTATAGTGCATTAAAAGGAATGGAACATGACAATGTTAATGTGCCAACCCTCCTGCCTATCACCACTCTATTTGTGGACGGAGTCTTGGTGGTGGTGGAGGCGGCTGTATGCTGACATCAGCTGCTATATTGGTAATCAGACTGATAAATGTCAGAAGTAAAGGAGGATGCTGCCACTAAAGATTTTAAAAAGTGACATTTTAATGCATATCAAAAAAAGCCCATAGGCATGTATTGAATTGATGTGTGCCATGGCATGTGCCAGTTGACCTGATTCAAGTTGGTAGCCAAGAGTGACGATGACAGACAGATGCCTACACCCACAAACAATAATAATTTCCTTTTTTAAACAGAGATCCCGCTACATAGATGTTAAGAAGACCGTCCTTTATGCCGGCTTTGCTTGTTGACACTGAACCAAACAAAGCCAGCATGATGCCACCGCTATGTGCGATGTTACATAGAGACATGATGTGTTAAACAATAGTGTCTCCACCTTGTAGGCTTTCGCTTTTACACGGATGTTGATCTGTGACTACCTCTGGTGCTGGCTTACTGTGGTACCTTTCGTACAGAACGACAAGGTGGAGTAAAGGGGGCAACAATCCCACCATGAACAGGCTGTATAAAAGCGGCTATTGACAATGAGGAAAAAGGCAGCTCTATAGAGATAAACCGATATATTTTGTGGTTAGACAACACGTAGCTGCTCATGCAAGGATTGTTGTTGGCAATTTTACAACCAAAACCATGTTCGCTACATCATATATAGATACTAAACACATAGCTTGTTGTGGATCATGAAATCCACTGCCATTAGGTGTTAAACTCCACCTACAACGCGCCGCACTGCCACAGCATCAATAACAAGTGCACAGATGGAAGCAGGAAAATATATGAATGGCCAGAAGCCAAGAATTGTCGCTTCGCCTGATTGATGAATGAAGAGTTCATGTTTGAACTTTAGCCTGGCTCCGAACATCGTCGACTGTCTGCGACATGAAACAACATGATACCTGTGGCATGAGGGATTTGGCAACCAAGTAGGCATCTTCTGCCTCTTTGGACTTGTTCAGGTTCTTGTAGGTTCTTCCAACATTCATGTGAGCACCAATGTCATCTGCAAAATACATTTTAGGGAGTATGAGGAAAGGCAACAGAGAAAACAAAGTCAAGTTTTACCTTTACTGACCCTTTTAACCACCGTTTCTTCAGCTTAGCTTTGTTTTAACATTACACTAATATCTCAGCTAATGTTAAGTATGAATTACGAGAGTCTGAAATCACTGTAAACCTTCTGGGAACGACTAAGAAAAGTGAAGTGTTGAAAAGGGGTCAGTCAGGTCAAGCAAAGCTGACGCTTGATGATTAGCATAACAGGAAATCCTTATCAGGTTAATGTGTTTACATTGTTAATCTTGAGGATACAAGTCTCAGCTGACAACAGACTTCCTGAAAAATAAGCAATGAAGTAAAACGGAAATCACCGGGAGTGGCTCTAACTGCACATGTTCTTCATTAAAACTAAGTACGAGTTGAGTATAGGTTTGTCAGGTGCATGCGGTCACGAGTTCTAAGATTATAATTAATGGCATCATCAAACAATAACCTGTATGTTAAACATGTGTGGAGAGAAGTTTCGATGAAAAAAAGATCCAAAAGAAATATATGAACATAAAAACCCCTGGATTTATAATTGAATTAGAAGTTAAGTAATACTATATGAGTGTTGAAGTTTATTTCATCACCCTTGAGATCCCTGGAAAATCGACTCATTCAGCTTCACTCTTACACAGAATACCCTCTTACATTTCTAGATGTAGTTTTATTTCTTCCTTGGTTTGTATTAATCTATTAATAAACCATTTCCTCTCATTTTTGCCACATTTTACATTTTTCCTGTCCATTTTATTCTTGTTCCATTGTGGACCACAGGGAAACTAGCTACTGCGTTGGTGGAAGCTATTAGTGATCCTGTGAACAATAAACAATGGCCTTTGTTTGGCCTCTTTGAAGAGTGTGCTCACTTTATACAGTAGGATTCATAAGAGATCAGAGCCTTAACTAACAGAGGAGTGGAGACATTAACAGAAACATTTTACAATACTGTATCCCTGCATTTTTGTAGGTGATAGTACAATGTCTTGTGTTGTTAAGGAAATTGTTTCCCTTACTATTATGCATTACATAATTTTACAATTTAAGTGACTGATGCAGTAACACAGGCAGCGACTTTCTGGCATTCTTTACTTCTGTAAGCCTCCTCATGTTGCTGAGCTGAGAACTCGCAGAGGAGAATGAGTCACTCATGTAACTGCACTTGTACGTGTAATTTAGTCGTTTCTGTAGTCACATCTTAACAAGCACAGGAAAACCGCACTGGCAAATACAAGCAGACCCTGACTAACATTGACATGCACTTAAAAAGGCATTTGTTTCACAACTCAACAAGAAAAGGGTTGATTAAATTAGTCACAACATTACAAGTGCACTGTGTATCCCGCCGAAAGCAACACATCATGTGAAAATAAACAAATCACATGTCCCCTTTAACCTTGTTAGAGTAATCTGAAAAGTCTGCTAGAATTTTTTTCATTACATGTGCGATACCAAAATGTCAAAAATGTTGTCATGATTTATGTTTCTTACCTGGCTGAACACGAGTGGCCTGGAGAAAGAACCGCAGTGCCTTGGCATAATTATTTTGATTCTCTAGAGCGTGGCCAACATTGTTCCACAACTTGGCGTTGTTCTTGTTTACCTGAAGTGGCAGACGGTTTCAGAAACATGACAGATCCATCATATTATTTAGGGAAGATCAGGCTTTTTATCACAAGGTGATGAAGGATGTGTTGGCAGGATGGGCCAAGATATTCTGGCAATGCTAACTTGATTCTTTCCATCTTACCTTCAGGGCAGACGTGAATAGAGTGTATTCTGACTCCCAGTCCCAATTCCTGTTAAAGGTTTTCACTGCATGCGTAGTTAAGAGCACTCCAATCATCAACCAGGAAATCTTCTTCAAGTGACTGAAATGGAAAGAGTTAAATTTGATTTGCTGATACAATAAACCAAAAACTTCAAATTGCTCACATTTGACATTAAACACTTAAGTGAGTAATATAAGGCAGAGTCGTTCCAATGCTAGTATCAGGTGTCGGGGGAGTACTGGAGTCTATGCAGCAACCCGATACCATGTCATTTATTAATGAACTCTGTAGTTTCACACCCTGATCAATCAATTCTTCTTCTCCGCCTACAATGGAAGTTGCACTGTATACTACTTTTTTAGAGTGGCAAAGAAGAATTTATTGCTGGGAAATAATGAAACATTAGCTGTTAGCAAAATGTCAGCAATATTTTACACTGGAAAGGCAATGTGTACAGTGTAGAAGGCTGTCATTTTGAGCGGCAGCACTAGTGTTCGGACAGCTTGTGTAGGAAGTGTTATTTATTTCAAGAATTTTTATTTATTATTTTGATTGACAGTCAAATTAGATAATAATAGATAGATTCTATGGCATTCATGTATCTGTTCATGTTTTACAAAGGGGTTTAACCTGAGCCATGCCATACAACAATGACAGCAATAATATCACATTCAGACATAGTTATCATAGTTAACATACATCTGTATAAGGGTGCCCTGTGGTCTTAATATCAAGAGCTTTGTATATGTAATAACTGCAACTTATTTTACAAAATAAAGGGCAAAATTGAAGCCACACTAAATTAGAGTAACCCTTGACATTGTAGTAACAGCTGCCTAGTTCAAAATGCGATCACAGCAATAGACGTGTGTATTCATGTTTCACTGAGGCACAGGGGTGTGAGCAATTTGTTTTGACTGTTAGGAATGACAGACAGATTACAGCTTCTTGTTGTAACATTATAAGGGCGAAACACAATTTTGGATGAGCACTCACCCTTTATGCGAAACAATCTTAAACCCGTGTGCAACGAGAACACAGAAGCCCATACTGGGCACGTACAGCACCCTCTCTGCCACGACAAAGCCCACAGGGAAGAAGAGGTTGGACGCAGGTATAAAAGGCAGGACAATCAAAGACAGGGCCTGAGAGAAAGACAAAAAAAATGACTTCAGATTTCAATGCATTGACATAACTACATAGCAAAGTTCAGAGATCTTCCTAAAACGTGTCAGAAACATGCAGAAAGTATTACAATGATGCACTAGGACTCAAACGATTAGTCAAATTAACGATATCTCAATCGACAGAGAATTAATTGTCAACTATTTTGATATTGTATTAAACATTGCAGTTATTTTTCGAACACAAAACCAACAATTCATAAGTCCTGACTTCTCAGGATTTGCTGCTGTTCATTGACATAAATTAGAATATTTGAAGGCTTTAGACTTTTCAAATGTGACTATTTGTGGTTTTTCTCAGTCCATGTATTGTCATAGAAGACTGTCTTTGGGTTTTGGACTGTTGGTGGGACAAAACTGGCAATATTCAGATAGATACTGAGGGGCATGTTTCACCATCGTCCGACATTTTTTAGACAAATAAGCAATTATTCAAGAAATGAAGTATGAAAGTAATGGTCAGTTGCAGCTCAGTGGAGAGCCAGCAGCCACCACACTGTAGGCAATCCAGGGTAACAGCAGGGCTCCTCACTAAACAACTGTTCTGTTTAATGTGTCTCATGCCACATGAGACAGCGGCAATGATTCTATGTATGTTGATGTGGTATGATATTGTTATGCAACATATTCCAAAATGCTCTCAACAAAGCAGAGTAAACACTACAAAGGTCAATATTTGTGTTGATTTGTGGTCCCCTTTTCTAAGACTGAAGCTAAGAGCAATACTGTGAGGAAGTTTACTGACCTTTAAGTACGAGAGCCATGGGCCTGTTGCACAACAGATGCTAAGTTGTATCTGTGCCACAATGAACAATTAGCGCTCATTCATTCCTTTAAAGATGTTTTATCTCTCTTCATTTGTGATGGTCTTTGTAGCCTATTTTTATTATTTTATTTACTTGTTTGCCAAATTTAAAAATAATTTATTTGATTTTATGATTAAGCTGATGAAGATAATCATGACGTGCAATCTTGATTTTATCCTCAGTTACTGATTCAGCAATGTCATGAAGAGAACGTCACAGGAATCATGTTGTCAATAAAAAACCAGAACGTGAACAACAACGGTGAAAACCTTAACAATGGGAAACAGGCTACTATGGAAATAAAAATCTGTCTCAAGCAAATCGTAGCTAATCCAATACCCAATTTAGTAGGATAAAGTATCATTATTTGTTGTTCCTGTGAAACACGAGGAACCACTTTATTTAATGGCCTTAGTGAAGCCATTGGGTAAAAGACACAAAAGGAGTTTATTTTTTTTTTTTTCCCCTTTCTAAACTATTGACATCTGATGAAGCTGTTCTGCCTGATCTGAATACTTTGTAGTGAATTTACAGAACAAAGGACCTTTTTAATGTGAAAGTACTAGAGGGTAATCAATAATACCAAATACTAGAACCTCCTTTGATTTGAAAGCCTTCGTTTGTTTCACAGGGAAGGAAACGATGTACAACTTGAGTTGGGTATAAAGACAGTTGGCGGAGCCATGTCGTGCTTCCAACCAATAATTCAAGAATCTTGTGGTGTTCTCCCAAATCAAAGGGGGTCCAATATGTAGTTGGCTATGTGGCACACCAGTCTTACATTGTTCACTTTCCCATAACACCCTGTGCCAACCCATGCTGCCTCCCCCACATCATACCTTTGAAATTAACAACAGCGACTCTCTCACCCACAACTACAGCATGCTAACCAATGCAGCAGTGACACTTCTGCACTTTAACTATATGTAAATTGTAACCATACATGTGACATCTGCCCAAACGTCGTCCTCTCACCATGATGACAGTCTTGGCAGAGCTGTGTCTGTAGCGCAGGCTGTGGTACGCCAGCAGGGCCAGGAAGGAGTAGAACAGCAGTGTGGCCAGGTTACGGAGGTCGAGGAGCGACTCCACCAGGGGGATGGTGCCCATGGTCCAGTCGCAGCAGAGCTCTGAGGGATTCAGCAGAAGCCATGCATTCACAGGAAGTAGGTAGTTGAAAGTCAGTTGTCTTGTGGGAGTGGGGCTGACTGCTGCTGGGTTATCAAATCTACAAGAGGACACAGAAGAAAAAAAAAGTTAATTTTTACCAATAAAACTGGATAGGGCAGGGGATGGTAAAAAATGATTGTGAGGAAAAGAGAAAAACAATGAAAAACCACACTATTAAAGACTTGTAATAATGATGACAATATGAAACGAGTGCAGATTATTTGTCCCATTTGTTTTAACGTGGACACCGAACAAGTCAAGTACATGCAAAAATGCTATTTTAGCTTTCAGTAGTCTGTTTAAGAAAAGCACAATTGCAGCATGATAAAAACTTGGAAAGTAGAAAACTTGTCATAATAGAACACAACATATAGAAAATGTATGAAATTTAATTAGCTCACTTTGCTGTCCTGAAAACTGAGCAGAACTAAGGGACCACATGGGTGTGGAGAGTCGGGTGTAAACTCACAGTCAGTGAGTCACAGCCACCTTACAATATTTCCACCTCGGATATAGTTTCCCTCAAATCTCATTTGGAATGAAATTTTCACCTGTGTGGCCTTTAATAGTGTATAGTCTCTATAGACTCTTGTAGCTAATCAGAATGGCTTTTTACCAAGACCATGGCCTAGTGCATGAAACCGTACTGTGGGATAGAAAATTATCAGCTGTCGTAGAGAGGAAAGGTTAGTGAGAATATTACATGGTGTTGGAATGTGTTGAGGTCCAGAATTTGATTAAAGAGTTTGATTATCAGTGGTTTAGGAGCTATAGTGTGTAGATATAATGAGTCTTATTTTACAGTGAAAATAGGAGGTTTGACAAACATACAAGTCTGCAGTCTGATATCCATCTATCTGTCCATTCATTAGCTACACTGCTTATCCTTTTAGGTTGGTGGCAGGTCTGGAGCCAATCCCAGCTGACACTGGGCTGAAGCAGGGAACACCCTGGACAGGCTGACATATATAGACAACCATTCAAGACCTACAGGCAGTTAAACCTGCATGTCTTTGCACCGTGGGAGGAAACCGGAGCACCTCAGAAACCCACACAGGAACGAGGAGAACATGCAAACTCCGACCAGAAAGGCCCACAGCTGCTTGGTAGGTTCACATACTTGTTGTGAGGTGACAACTGCACCATATCAGATACAGCACATCAAACTCCACTGATGATAGTATTCGCTCTCATCCATCTCAATAAAGAGATATTCGAGGTGTACGGTGCATGTACGCTCACCATACCTCATGAAATTCTGCAGGTTAAGTTTTATACATTTGTTGATGATAGTATCTGTATCTTTTGGACCAGCTGAAGTGCGATCTTCTCTCTCATCCATCTCAAAGAGATGACTGGGGCATAATAAGCACGTAGGCGTATTACTATATATCAAATCTCTTGATTTTCATTTTGACCTGCAGTATTCGGTTCTACTTTATGTATTCTTGTAGAACTGTAAAAACGGTACCTATATATATCTACATCTGTATCTCTATATCCATCTGTCCATATCGGTATCTTAAATCACATTGTATGGAACATTCAGTGATTATGGATGTTCCTCTTCAATGCATCAGGCTGATGCATTGTTTACATTTTTTTTACAGTTAATCTGGTACATGATACCCTCACACTCTGTCATCATGGTGAGCCCCCAAAGTTTCCCATAACAACCCTTAATCCCAACACCACCAGTTGGGAGATGAAATCTCAATGTTTTGCTAAATCAATACCGTTTTTGTTGTAGTAACGCTAAAGAAAAGTCTGTTAGCATATCTAAAGTAAAGAAGTTGTCTATTTATATTATTCACTTAGGAATACTTGTCAGGGGGTCGGCAAAAACACTGGGATTCATCCGACCTCTGGTGACCCCGATTCTGAACTCGTGTTTTGCCTGTACCGATGTCAGATGGACAACCAAATAACCAACTGATGTCGACATACTTAAACTCTGTTACAAGCAGTGCAAAAATAATTTTTCAATAATGAAAATATATGATCCAAAATGTGAATGAATATCGTCTTTATCCTGCAGTCACAATGCACATGTTTTGTCTACGCAGCTGCTGTGTGACAACGCCACATCCTTAACTCGTGATCCATCTCTCTTTGGTGTTCAAGCTAAGCACCACTAGCCCCTATTTGTATCTGAACTTCTCTGGTGCAGCAGGTAAGTTAGTTCTGAGGACCACAAATCATGACTGGGAAGGTGATAATCTGTGGTGAAATATGTGGTATTGTTATGGCTTGAACGCAGAATTTCTCCCAGACAATCTGGAGACAGCTTCAGGATTACAGTGAGGGGATTAGCATATCTAGGCTAATTGTCTGGAATTTTATCTTCACAAGCAAATGCCATTAGATTGAGTCTATGTGGAGTCTATGCGTGCAGTCAATTTCAAAATAGTTTAAATTAAATTCAATCAAACTATTAACCTTTGGACATTGGCATAGTGTTCTTACTGGTCATGTAGTTCATCTAAAGTACAGTATTTCTCCTTGTGAAGTTGATTAAATATTGGAGCCATGCCTCCATACAGGATGTACAGATATCTGTCTCTTTACACTTCAGATTATGGTTTTTGCTGCTTCTGATGAAAAACTGAGTTTAAAGACATATACACATTGATTTTCAGCTCTTTGCTTCTAAACTAAAAATACCAGTGTTTGATACTTGCTACCGTTGCAGTTCTACGTAGGTTAATAAAGTCTGAGCTCCACGCCCATCTCAAAGCTACTTTATCATTAGGAACAGTGTTGTGAGCAAGAGGCGATCTCGTGCTCTCCACAAGCTCTGTGGACCTATCAAAAAATTCCTTCGCAGTGATAACAATCTCATCTTTAACTCCGCCAACACCATAAATATCACACACACATATTTCCCTGAAGGGGATATCAGGCCGTGTTAAGGGGGCACGGTATCTATCAAGGATACTCATAACTTAGTGGAAGTCATATGTGCACCAAAAAGTTTGAAAAAAAATATGGTTGCTGTCAGTGTTTGAGATCAAGGAATGAGAGCAACACTGAATAAGAATAACTACAATGCAAATGTATGCATGTATATTCACTTTCATGCAGAGCCCTGTGTGCACTGGAAAATAAATTTACGCCTTTCAGTCACAGCCTTCAGCTGCAGGAAGTGAGAAGCCATGGGAAGATTTTCTACTTTAATCAAATAAATAAAGACATTATGTAAACTATTACATAATCTGAAATAAATAAAGAACTAGACTAGTATAATGTGTTTATATAATCATGCAATCCATTTACATTCAAATCATGATGTTAGTGTGTTCCACTGCCCTTTAGTATCTACAAATGTCGTTTCCTTTTGTGCAGATAAGATGCAGCAGCTCTAAAGCTGCACTTTTTTAAAAACTGGTCCAAATTGAAGATTTTACTACAACCCATTAAAAAAAAATTATTATCATCCTAAAAATAATCACTTCATGCTTTTCAGAGCAATAAAAGTCTATATGAAATAGTGTGCTTTTAGTATATTTGTAATAAAATACAAATCAATTCCTTATATTATAATAAAGCCCAATGAGGTCAACAAAATAAGGGAGAAGTTGCCTTAAAGGTTGTGAAACAGATGCAACTTGAGCAGCCGGAAGTGTTGAAATTTTTAAACGAACTCAAAATGTACCACTTCAGCCTGGCTTTTAATTAAATAAAGTTTTTAGTTAATCACTTTATTCTGTTCACTTTTTTTTTGCGCATGTTATTAAAGCTTTTAAAATGTATTTTATTCTATCTCATTGTTGCTTTCTTACTTGATTTGTCCTTTTTTTGAGCTTATCAGTCGTCACTTTGAACTGCACTAACTATTTATGAAAAGTGCTATGCATTTAAAGTTGATTGATAGATTGAGCAGCGTTGTGTTGCCAATGATGGGATACCACTGCCTACCTGGTAAAGACAGGAAGCTGAGACTGGATGACTTGGACTCTGATGATGACGAGCAGCAGGGTGCTGATGATGAGGACAATGAGCTTCAGCAGAGTTTGCAGGACAGCGTAGGGGAAACCGTCTTTACCCTGCAGGACTTGCCGCAGTGTGTCCAACAGCATGGGCAAGGTAAACTGAGAGCAGGAAGAGGGAGAAAGACAGGGAGGGAGAATAAACTCAACATTATAGTGTAAAGGATTCATACACACTTTCAGATTTAAATTCCACTAATGTTTAAACTCTAAATGACTATTCCTTTGTGATTTTAGAGTTTGATGTAAAACATTTTTAAAATCATTTTGCCAGCGTTTAGTGTTTTGTTCAATATGAATGTCTAATGTATCTGTCCGATATACTGTTAAAAAAGGCTTGTTGCTTGTTAACGCTACCTCTCAGCTTATGCTTAGACAAAGCCTATTGCAAAAAGCCAGCCAAGATTAGGGAGCCTTACCCCTTGTGCAACGAACACTTCATGGACGCAGCAGATGCCGACGACAGTGATTCCCTGCTCCTTACACAGTGTCGCTGCAGCCACGAGAACGACTGTCAAAGCGATGGGAGCCCAAACTGAAAATTGGAACAATATACATAAATTACAGACAAACTATGTACAACATTTATACAACATTGTCCTGGAGGTTGTCCTTGCCCACATTGGCAGGCAGTTGGTTGGCATGGGGGAGTCTTGTGTGTAGTAGTTAAAGTATTTGGGACTGTCACGCCAAGTTTTTTTTTCATACTGTTGGTTAGACCGGTTGCTCTAGTTTTGTGGAGTTAGTTTTGGTGGATGTTGGAAGGGAGCAGCATTCGTCCCTAATTATTTTGCCTTGCAAACCCATTTTGAGCTTTATTATGCGTAAGCTTTGGGTGAGCACAGCTACATTTGAGTTTGTTGGAGCCAAGCTTCCCCTTTGTATGAAGTGGTTGATCTCAACAGTAGACCAATCAGTTTATTATTTTCGCTTTAGTGTGGTGGAGAACATGGGTTAAGACCAGGATTTCGGACCATTTCCCTGGTTTCTAGAGGGTCGCCAGTTTCTGGTTGCCTTTTTGGTCCTGGTGGAATCAGTGCATAAGTACCCACCACTAGTACCTGTCCGAAGACTAGGGTTGAAGAATAATTGCAGGGAGAAAATTCTCCATCCTTCACATGTTTGTAGTTTGGCCTGGTAGCTTTGTAAACATAAGCACTACAGCTCATGCTTTGTTTGAGTTTTGTTGTAGCTTGGTTCCTTTTGTTGTATGCCTTGGGGCAATTTGGTTGCCTAGTGAGCCTTTGGTTTTGGAGGAACCTTTGGGTATGCTACTTTGGGGTAGTGCTGTATGTTAATTTCAGTTTTGTGTGTTTGGAGGCTGGAGTTTTGTGAAGGCAGGGCAATTAATTTGCTTTGTCTAGCTGCAGGCCATGGTTTGTTGGACACTCGTGATGAGCTTTGGTGCTCATTTTGAGCAAGAATTTGATAACACACTTTGGGTCAATGGTTGAACTTGCTCCTCACTTTCCTGTGTTCTTGGGGAAAATGCAAATACTGTTCTACATTATTCCTTATGGGTGTATACAGACAATGCCATTAGTATGCACTCATCATGTGACTTGTTACCTGCAATTCACTTGCCCTGTTCTGCTAGCTGTTTCTCATCCTTAAATTGCTCCTCTGGATCCAAGGTTGCTGGGTGGGGGATCAGAGCTAGTAAGATTGGGTAGCAGTGGTTGCTGTATGGGTTTGGGTAATGGCCATTGTAGTTGAGTGTTTAAACTGAGGGAATGTAAGACATAATATTTTATAACATTATGGTATTGTCTTTTGACTTGTTTTCAGATGTCAAGGTGGAACCTTGATCTTAAGAGGGGGGGTGTGATGCCCCTCCCATTGTCTTGGAGGTTGTCCTTGCCAACATTGGCAGGCAGTTGGGTCGGCATGGGGGAGTCGTCAGCTGATGCTGTTCACCTGGGCCTTCCAGAGTATAAAGGTTGGCCCGTGTGCTCGCTCTTCTCCCTTCCATCTGCTGACATCCATGTGTTTTGCTTTTGCACACACAACACCGCCACAGTGCATGTACCACTCATACACACACCACTTTCATGACTAAACTTGCTGATTTCCAAACCTCATTGCTTGTGTTATGTTTTAGTTATATAGTATAGCTTTGTGTGATCACCCTTATTGTCACATTAATTGAACCAGTTTGTGACACACATCCATTATATTCCGATTTGGCAAATTCTTGACTGCTTCTCTTGAGACAAAAGCAGCTTTCTGTAAAGTCGCTAGATATCATGTAATCAGGTGTTCGCTCTTACCTGGTCATCAGTCACTTCAAAAATACCACTTTAATAGACCAATGAAAAAAGCCACTGCAGGGTGAAAATAATGGATGTCAGGCATTAGGTCTTGTGCTTGCTCCTGTTAGCAGGGTGGATGCTGGCCAATTAGGGGCCACATTTTGGTCATGAACTTTGAAATATTTGACTGTGAATTAATGAGAAGTCTCTGAACAGACCATTAATTTTGGTCCCGGTGTGGCATGACTGTCTCAGGAAGGAAAAGAAGGCTCAAGTCTCACGTCTTTCGAAGATCTGGCATCTGAATTGGGACACAGCTTAAAGGAGTTGCCAGGTGCCTGGGGAACAGTGCTAACAGACACCTGGCAGGTGATTCCAACACAACAACCTATACCAATATGAGTCAAACCAAAGAATGAACACAATGCAAATTTACAAGTTGGAACTACAGCCTGACTGATCTGTCTGCATGACTAATAATTAAGTGATTTTAGCTCATTATAGACACATTGGTATGAGTGCACATTTTGGCCGCTGACTAACTAGTAATTGCAGTAAAGAAATGCAGTAGACATTGTATGTCTGAGGTAATTTAATAACTGTATCGCCATCAAGTTGTTTGTACCAGAAAGGTTTGAAAAGTTTTTTTTTCTTGCTCAATACATGTTTACATAAAAAAAAAAAAAAAAAAAAAAAATCAGCTGAAATATCATTATCTGATTTATTTTTCGAGCATTTTTATGCCCTTGTTCCTTGAACAATGACATTAGAGAGAAGACAGGAAATGAGGACAAAAAAATAAGGAATAACATGCAATAAAGGCCTCAGGCCAGATGTAAACAGGGGACAGTCCAGCTCATGCTTGGCATCCCAATCCCAAGGTCACCAGGGCTCCCCTTCAAATCTGTTAGAATCAATCTTAAAAATCTAGTAATGGTTGGCCTTTAGTTGAGACTTAAATTATTGTCATGACCTGATGTCATGGCTTTTGTTGGTTTGTTTCACTGAAATGTAAATGCAAGACTAGAGCAATTTGAATCAATTTGAATCCTATTAAAAGTTCGAAAGCTTCTGTTATAAATGGTTCTTCATGTTTAGCGCATAAAATTAAGATGCACCGATTGCAATCATCTTGGCTGATTTTGATTTCTGACCTGCCATTTCCAATTTTGGCCGACTTTTTTTAATGGACAATTCAGTTGTATGTCCATAATAACACATTGACTATTAACTCGCTTTCTCTCTATCTGTCTGAATGAAGGTAAACAAAAATCATGTGACTGCTTTCTGGTTACAACTCTTCACTATTCCTTATTGATGGCCATTATCTAAGGCACAGCAGCAACACTGGCGGTGTGGACACATGCGTGCGAGGTGCAGCAGCAGTTCAGCGAGGTAGACGTCATGCACAAGTGAGGTAAGCTGTGTGGCACTAGCTTTAGCTGCTTTGCCTCTTGAAACTGGACATGTTCAGCAGGGTGGTGGTGTTTTTTATGTGTCTGATTAACTTTGTTTTTCTGAATGTGTTCATGGTTGTTCCTCCATGGCTTACTTTGGCCTTACACATATTACAAATTCAAAGATTTGGTGATTTATGTCTTCTTCACTCACGGTGAAGAGCTTCCACAGCGACGGCAAGTTGTGTGTGTGTGGGGCTACGTTTGTGCTGTTGCACGATGTGAACCATCATGTGACGCATGAGTGTAAATTTGATTGGCACAGAATCTGATATTTGAGACTGATCATATCACCTATCACAGCTGATCACACTGAAAACTGGCCAGCCCATTGATCAGTGCATCTCTAAAAGCCATGTGTTGCAGCATAAAAATTTTCCTCAGGGTGCAATTACAGAAACACACCACATAAACATGTGTATTTAATAACAACAATTCCCACACACTGACTACATAACAGTTAAAAGCATATGAAATGTACAAAACACAGGTGAATCTGCATCAGAATTTTAACAATGAACACTGTAAGTGTAAATATAATTACAGTAGACAACCAGAAGCCAGTATGTTGGCAATTATTCTCCGGAAAGACAGAATGTCAATAAAAAAAATAATTTAGTTATAATATAGTTTTCAAAATGCAAACTGAATTGGCACTAAGCCATGACAGTTTCCCTCTGAGCCAGATGTCTGATCTCGTTCAAACCCCTCCTGTGTCCATAAACCTCCTCATTCATACAAACGTTTGACTGTGGACTATTTCTACTTTTTAATGAATGAGGACTGCAACGTTGTTAAAGGCCTTTCCAAAGAGGTCGCAAGTTGGCTTCCTGCCTCCGTCTTGAATGTTTACAATGTCTTAAGGGGAGTGCACGTGTGAAATAAAAACCCTACATGAAATGAAGCCAGCACATCTTGTACATGACACACACAGTAAATAGGTGAGAGCCAGTTGAGCTACATTAGACTTACCAATGGAGTGGTCTGCACCTGTTGATTTTGTGTAGGCCAGGAAAGCAGCCAGAAGGAAGATTGAAGACAGAAGCTCAGCTCTGCCAACCACACCTGTGACCTGATGATAAAGAGTGACAGCAGTTAGTATTTCAGCCAATCTACACAGATTTAGTAAGAGCTTTTCTTAAAACTGACTTAATTTACTTAACCTGTGGGGGAAGTGTGGGAGCAGATCCGACAACAGGATATTCCTAATACACCTTGAGTAAACCAATATAGAGAATAAAGCTCGGTTCTAATCACTTTGAAAACAATACACACATACACAACTGGCAGTAACTTGAGTCTGCATGTTTAAGTCCTTGAATCCAGTTGTGAAAACAGGCTTTTTCAGGTAAATCATCTGAATGGATTGCAAGCAGAAATACATTCCAGGATAAAGTGGGCTCTCTGACAGCATCGTCTGCCATTTGTGTAAATGATGACTGCCCTCATGTGGAAGAAACAACATTCTTACTTCTACCATAACCAAAGGGCCTGAGTTCTTAAGACACTGACATACCCTAAAACCACACATAAGGTCCCACTAATGGTTCTACACAGCACTGCACAAAGCAAGAGTCTAATGTGCCCAGTGTGTATCCCTTAAGAGCACATTAAGCATTTACAAAAGGGTTGCAACTTCCTAGAAAAAGGTATTAACATCTAGATTAAACAAGGTACATGCATTGTTCATTCTTTCCTACTATTTGTCACTTGGTAGCAGAGGAAATAATTCACTGGCTGCCCATTTAGCTGCAACTAGTTTACATCAGTCCTTTGAATGGGTCTGTGAAGCCCGCTGCACAAACAGTGCCACAGTACTTACCTACACTTATGTTATCAGGCAGCCACACTGCTGCATTAGCTCATTTGATAATGTGCCCAAATTCCTATGCAGGGGCCATTTGTCTACAAGGATACTCCTATATTCGATGTTTTAATTTGATTACACTGACTGCTGTAAAACATAGCAAAGATCTGCCTTATCTAAATAAGTCTAAACCTATTTTATGCAATCAGTTTTCATTATCAAATGAATCTTCTCTGATTTGGTCATTAACATTAGGGTGAGCTGAAGAAGGCACATTTCCAAACTTACAAGGAAATCTAAGGAAGAAATCTAAGGAGCATGCCTATACATCTGCTTATAGACAGCCTTAAACTTGTCTCCTCAGTTCATCAACGCTTATTCAACAGAATGGTAGAAAGGCTGACTACAGTTAGTTCAATTTGGATGAACTGCCCAGACTACTATTCCCGTTCTGTGGCTGTGTGTACAGCGATGGAGCACAGCTTATCAGTGAGCGCTTAGCTATAATGCCATTTTAGAGCCTTGAGATACTGTTGTGGACTACACTAAATAAGTTGTATTTGAAGGTACTTGGAGATACTAAAAAAACTGAAGCCTCCATTCAAAAAGTCAGATAACCAAAAAAGACACTGAGAATGACACGGGGACACACAGGGAGTCTTTGTACGTACGTATCATGAAGGGACCTTCAGTGCTTGGAGCATAACTCAAAAACAAATGATCCGTTCAGAGAGATTCCAGACGGCGATAACATGAAGGGCATTTGCTGGAGTAACTCTAAGGGCTCATTTGTGAGGCAAATTGTTTCCATTCAAGAAGTCTGAGAGTCTCTGCATAGATTAGAGAACACCATGAGGAAGACTGGTGCAGCGGTGCATGCTGTGTAACAGTAGCACTCCTCCCGAAGAAGCAGAATGTTTTCTTTGTTTTTCTGCTCTGGTCAGGGCCTGTCTGGTCATCAGTTCAGCTACGCTGAATAGGATGAATTACAAGTCCTAATTGGGGAAGAGGCTTTTCAGACAGGCCCTATTGAAGAGAGTGAGATTGAGATAAAATGACCAACAATAATATAATATAGCAAAAAGGTTTTTGGTCTCCGATCAAGTTCACACAACTTTGTGATCTCGATAACATCCATGATAAACAGCTGCAAGAACTAACTTTCAATTTCAAAAAGATTCTTTTTAAGTTTTAAAAATAATTGAAATATTCAAAACCAATGATGTAAAAAAAAAAAGAGGGGACTTAAATGACAGTTGCAGTAACTGCAATTGCATTAATCACTTTATAAGTGACTTAATAGCTTGTACTTAAACATGGTCCACAACAGAGGAGGGGGTGTCTTGGATAAGGTACGGTCACACCCTAAGCAGGATCTAACAATATACTATGTGGGCAGTTGTTTCATCTCCTGGTCACTATTTTACTTTTAAAAAAATATACAAATCACCTGTCCACTAATCAGAAGATCGGTGGTTCAATCTCCAGCTCCTCTAGTCTGCATGTTGAAGTTTCCTTGAGCAAGATAATGAACCCTGATGTAACATTGTGGGTGTGTTTGAAAAGTGCTGTATGCATATGCAACGGCGTACGGGTGAATGTGGCTTCAAGTGTAAAGCACTATGAATGGTAAATAAGACTAGAAAAGTGCTATACAAGTGCAGTCCCTTTACTATGTGGCTTTAGTATTGATTCCGTGGAGGAAACACACACCCAACAATATAAGTGCCAAAACTGAGGCACCGTCTAACTATGATGCTCCACCCTGCAGACAGAGCTGATGGGCATGTTGGAGCAATGCAGAGGCAGTGATGTTACAGCAGTGTTGCGCACAAGTGATTTCCTAATCCTCCTCCCCAGTTCAGTGAAGGTGGGTACAGTATGTACATATACACATGGCTTATACACTTTCACACCTTACTGTCTATGTACATTTTGGACCTCAATCCTATGTTTTCTTTTCATCTTAACAGGAGGACCAATGTTTTCAGACCTGATGTATTGGCTCCATTTTGTGCGATGTATTTGTGAAAGGTTGCATTTCATGACATAGTGAGTGCTGCCCCTCTATTGGTTATACAGTTGTAGATGGATGATTGTGAACTAAGGATTATCTTGGCTTGTCGCCTGTTTTGAAAGATACCAGGAATGTTATGTTTTGCATACTTTTAAGCTCAAGTGGATGGTGAAAGTCAAACAGGAGAATGGTGCAATAGTAATAGTAATTGTGTGGACAACGGCACTGCAAGACTGATGCTTACAGTGCATTTCTCCAACATTCCTGGTCTTTCCACACTGGTGGGACTCAGTGAAGGGACTTCTATTGAGACATGTCTTTTGTGGTAACCCAATGCTGCACACATGAGTGTAAGTGAAAAGCCAAACAAGCATCATAACTTCATTTCTCTCCATAACTGCTAGCTCATTACTTTGCTGTTAAGATGGATCTCTAAGGAAATACATCACATTAAGGAAGTTATGATATCATTGATACCATTTCAGTCAGTGCTCACATTCTGGCAGAGAAACATATTCCGCTTTAAGTCAGTGATTCAGTTTAAAACAGCAGTAATCGCTGTGATTTCAGTATGTAAATCTAATCTTGTCAAGGTTTTTAAGTTATTTTTGACAAACCATGAATTACATAACTTGCATTCACCCAGCAAATGTACACTTACAGCTTCAGTATGGATGGGATGCACAGCAAACAGCAAAGCTGCCACCAAGCTGGAAGTCTTGTCCAGGAACAATCGGCACACTCGCAGGAAAAGCACACATACTACGCCGTGTAAAACCACATTGAAGAGATGGTACGAAGCTGCGCTCAGCTCACTGAAGAGGTAGTTCAGTCGGAAGGTGAATACAGTGAGGGGTCGGTAAGATTTATGGCTCCGCTCCTGCAGTGGGACACACATTTATGCTGTCATATATATGACTAATTGAGAGACAATTCAAAACTGACAAATATTTGGTTAAGCTTTTGAGTTATTCTTCAAATTACCCTCAAAGTCGAGTTAATCTGAGGAGGTTGTAACTGAATTCCTTCAAGTTTCATTGGATAAATAAACTGGATATTTCATTGACCTCCTTAATAAAACTGAAAATAAACCAAATCTGATCCTAAACTAGAGAAACATCATGTAAGCTTTTATCAGTAATGTGATTTTTGTAAATGTAAACTAAAAGAACCGATATAGCAGAGAGGTGTGCGCTGGACTATTATTTACCTCAGCCATGGGCGTTCCCCAGAAGTCATTGAGGAATAGGTTGCGGAGAGGGGTTGAGGGCCGTAGGTCCTTGTTGTCAAGGATTGCTGAGACATCATCAAACACGAAGCCGCATGACAGACTGTTCCAGTAACATCCCACCACCAGTCCAGTCAAAAGTAAAATCTCCTTCCATGACACGACAGCCATGGCTGGCCAAAGCCGTCATTGATCACTGGGCAGGAAAACAAAGAGATCTGACATTAAAAATGCTGACAACAAAATGTGTAAAACAGGCACCATGTCATGTAGATGGATGGGTTTGGTTTTACAGCTTCAAAACAACCAGTAAATCCTACAACAATGCAACTCTCCAGAGGGCATGTGTATTAAGTTAATAGAACCGTGTTTCACAACTCTCCTTTTCCTCTTCTTAACATGCTTCCTTGTCACAATACTACCTCTACATTATAATGATTAAAATCTGTTATGCCACTACTATCCCCCTCTTTTACTACCTTTATCATCTGCCACCCTGTTTTATTGTTTAGGGCTGTGGATTATTATAGTCTACAATTTGGGGAATATAACCTGGCAGCTAAACTACCCAAAAAATAAAACGGGTGGGATATGACCTTACATGCTGAAAAAATCATAGTCTAGCAACCGCCAGTACAGTGACAGCTGGTTGCACAAGCGATGGAGGGTGTACCTTAGTAGCAATCTAAAACCATTGCTAATGAATATCAAGAGTGGTTAAAGAGCTATCCAACTGCGGGTGTTGATTAAATGAATACAATCTGCATTGCTACCGGTCGATCGCGAGAATATAGGAGCACTAAGAGCTTCAAGCAGCTTGTTCTGATATTTTCAGACTGGCTGCTGCAACATAACGTTAGCTAACGACAAAGCTAACTTAGCAGCTAATGTTAGCTAGCTTGATACCAGTCTGTAAGCCAGATACAGTGAACGCAGATGTATTTTTTAGGTCCTTGAATTTCCTACTCACCGTGTCTGTAGCAGGGCGGGCGGTGACAGCAGAGGGGATTTCAGAAACTTGGGATGGTTACAAACACATACGTTGCACGCAATTCAGCAAGCGGCATTCCACTTGTGCAAGCTAGCCCTAACACATCATCACTTTCACTTCCGGTTCAGAGGTGACCGCGCAAGTTAAACGTTAGCTAAGACAGACTTGGTGTTTATTTTTGACAAACTTAAGTGTATGTCGCCAGTACCACGCTTTAAGTGCTGCTTATAAGTGCCATTTGTCAATGTTGTATCCGCAATGTCTTTACAGTTTGGTAAAGTTCTCTGCAAGGGTGTATTCGCCGTTTTTTACTAGTTTTGTTTTCTCGTGGACTAGCTTAATTAGCTAACCGTTGTTGTCAATGGTAACCTAGCAGCCAAGCATCACGCCATGGAAATCTCAGGATGTGTATTTACTATAATTATAACTTATCTGTGGCCTATATTCTCCGTCTATCATATCTAAGTTATCTTACATAGTGAGCTTAAATGATAACAGACGCTTGGGTCTAACATTTAACTTATAAACCAGATCGTCTGACGTTAGCTAGGTAATTCATGAAAACGAGTGGAGTTGCTTGGTCGCTGAACGTCTCGCAGCAGTTTGTGGAGTGAATTGCCTCACGTTAAACGTCGTCACAAATGTTAGTGTAATACAAAGAATAAGGCTTCATTTTGAGGAGCACAGCAATGTTTAGCCGTGAACTAGCAAACCAGCTCTAACACCAACACTGTAGTTATCACTGAACTGTCTGCTCAATAGCTGGTTGAATCTGTTCAAACACGCTATGACCAAGATGCCTGCTGCTCATGAGTGGGATAGAATGATGAGAATAGACCCAGTCACCCTCCAAGAATGTGAAGACGACAAATTGAAGGAGGTCTTCGGCATGCTCGTTTTGGTAATAGTCTACATTAGCATTCATCACACCTCAAATTTCGCCAACACTTGTCTGGTTTAGAATTACAAACTGAATGCAGTAGTGCTGCATGTTTAACCACAGCTATGTCTACTTGCACCAGGAAAGACACCAGGCCTACTGATCTTGGATTATTGTTGAGGGCGTAACAGCTCCTTGCTCTTTGGCTTTATCAGCAAAATAACAGATTAATCAGACTGATTTACTTTGACTCACCCCTCTGTTTGTGGTCACTATTGACCTGCATATCTCACATAGGAGCATTACATCTGCATGAAGTCCTCATTGAAAGTAATGCAGATGTAAAGTGTGAGTGCTGTCTGTTATCTGAACTTGATTAGTACAAGAAAAACTTAATATTTTATGTATTAGTGTTTTTGTGTTCCACCTCTGTCACTGTTTTAATCTAGGCTCTCTTATCGAAATGTTATTCCTATTATTATCTTAAACGACTCTAAATTTGACGGTTTCATATTAAACTACTTTTTCTATGCAGAAAGAAGACTGGGAGGTGAAGGATAAAAATCCTGAGAACATTATTCACGTCATCAGAGTGTTTCAGGCCATGCTCAAGGTGCTCAATTTTGTTATTGCTATATCCTGATCTCTACCATGCACACATATCAACAACACGTCTTTCATATGTGATACATTTAAAGAAGCAAGAATATTTAGTATTTTTCAAGTTCAAGTTATAGCCCTTGATGCTATTTTGGGTGCATATGCTGCTTGAAATATTTCCATAAAATAATATAAGTTTGTCTATATTGTCTTTTCTCCCTCTGCCTGTTAGATTAAGGGTCGGGAACTTACTCTTTGCCACGACTTCATCGAAAACATTGGAGCACAGCATGCTAAAACTGGTTAGTGCACAGTGAAGTTCAGTAGTCAAAATGTTTCATATGTTAAAATGTTGCTAAGAAACAACCCTGTTTACATTATTGATGATGACTTCTGTACTTTAGAAAAGGAACTCCTTGCCAAGTTGTCAAGGCTAGAACAAGAGCGCAAGGTAACGCTTTACAGCATCTGTCTATCTGCCTGTTTATTTATCTATATACTGTATGTCTTTATACTGTATGTTACGTAGTGTATGTTTTTTTTTTTTTGAGCTACTTAGATGTTATTTTTTTATCAGTGGGCGCTCAATTATGACTGCTACTATAAATGCGAAAAAGACACAATAATGTGTGCAACTGGAAATCGCCTTTTATGCTGCCTCACTACTGGCAACAGTGCCAAATGTATTAGCCAGTCATAGAGTGTAACCCTGGCTACAAAGGGATTGGTTGCGGTGACTGAAAGACAGCACATAAGAAGATTACAGCTAATTCCTTGCATGCTCACAGCCATTACGTGTAGTTTCAACTTGATTGTTTTCTAAGGTTTGTATATAATCAGAATTCCACATTTCCACAGTTTGCTTTGGAAAGAGAAAGTTAATCCTTGCTTAAGAATGTGTAAATTACATTATATGCATGTATAAGTGTTGTTAACAGATGGAGGTAATTGGAGACTAAGAGGTTTCTTGGTGGGGGTTGTTTGGGTGTTTGTATGTCTTGTTTCCGGTCCATACGGCTCAGTACTCCGGCACTGGGCCAGACACCCGCTTTCTGAGAGATGAGATTCGGCAGCTCGAGACCCAGCTGGAGCAAAGGGAGAAGGAGTTGACCCAGTTAAAGAAAGAAATGGGCAAGGATAAGAAAACCAACGAGGAGGTATGAGCACATTACCCATAGTTCCAATGCTTAGCACAGTAATGAGTCCTTGGATGACCTGTAATTGTCAGTTCATTAGTTTGCACACGTTTTGTTGACACTGTGCTGATTTGTCTTATAAGTACATGGTATTCAAGAGAATTTTTTTTATCCTTTGATGTCATTCATGGAAAGAGAATGTGCCAGTGGGTTTTATTGAACTGCATATAGTTCTTACTGATCAGCATACAATTATATTTTTAACATACTCAGGTAATAAATCAAAATTTTTAATAAAGAATGGCAAACAAATTCCCTCAAAAATAAACATTTTATTAAATTTAGAGGTTTATTAGTGTGACATATTTGAATTCTTTTACTATTAATCCTTAGTTGCACTAATTTTATTAGTCGTTGTCTACTTCCAGTCACTTTCCGCTGATTAATATTCAGGTTACTACACTGGAGCAAGTCTATTGCATAGTGCAAATTTAAGATATTAAGTGCGCATCTAGTGTGGTTACATTTTTGCTCTCTGTTCTGTTTTCCTAGTTGGCTGTGCGAGCAGAGGAGGCTGAGGATGAGGTCAAGAAGCTGAAAAGAGAGGTATGGGGCGGCTGGCACCTTATCGTACAGATCATAGAGCTTTATGAAGTAGTCTTTACATCCTCAGTCAGTACACTATTTAACCCATCTACTCTTACTCCCATGTAGTCTCCTGTAGTCTGCCATCATTTGTTCATATGAAAGCTTTTCTCAAAATTCATCATCTCTTTCCATCTCTTTCTGTTCTGTTTCCAAAGATAAAAAAGCTTAAGAAAAAGGTAAGAAATACAGGTAGTGTAGTTAGTAAAACTAAGTTTCAGTTATTCAAAATAAGTATGCGTTTCATAGTTTTCGTAGTTGTAAAAAGGTACTTTTTATAAGGAGTACACATTTTTTAAATTTCTCTACAGATGGTCACTTACTGTACATCTGTTAAAGCTGAGATGTTATCATGTTATATATTTTTTTATAGAATACCATTGAAAGGTCAGATTGAGTGAAAGGTGGCCAACAGGGAATGTCAAAGAGATTGAAAACTTGATGAGATAAAATAATGTTCAGACCAGAGAGGGAGGTAGGACCAGGATACAAATAAATAAGTCAAAGTTACAATTATATAGTGTAAGCAGTATTTCATTCTATACCATTGTGCATACATAAATGTACTCTATGTCCAAAGCAAATCTGTGGTAGAGTAGTAGTTTGGTCGTCCTGGTGTTTGTGACACAGTAGATTTCATACTAGTAGGGTACATTTGAAATATATAATAAAACATAATCCATTGTTTACCAGCACTTGGACATCGATAGATATTACCTTAAGTGTGGGTATTATCCAATAGAATGAACACATGTAGGGCTGCAACAAATTATTTTGATGATCATTTAATCTGGCTAGTGTTTTCTTGATTAATAGACTAAGTGGCCTCTAAAACACGGAAAAATGCTCATAACAACTTCCAAGAGGCAAAGATGACACATCTTCAAAATTGCTTGTTTTGTCAAATGAACGGTCCAAAACTCAAAGATATTTGGATATTCTGATAAGCTATTAATTGCTGAATTATTTCAGATCCAAACGTAAGACAAAACAGTTGTGTGTCTAAATTAGTGTATGACTACAGGGCATTGGATCCAGCTCCTTTTCTGACAATAATTCTGTCCTTCCTGTACTGCAACAGAATGAGCAGCTCCAGCAGGATGTGGACTTCTATCGCGGAGAGCTTGAACAGAAGGAGCCGGGCCCGTCCAGAGACGAGAGCGCTGAGATCCAGAGGAAGCTCAACTTGGCCAACCGCCAGCTCTACCAGTGCTTGGATGACCTGCAGGTACTTGGAAACGTGTTTCACTACTACACCCTCTGGTGAACAGAGCAAGCCTTGCAATAGCACTTTGCTTTGGTCTTTTAGAAATCTAGAGCCAAAAACATGTAATTAACCAATTTTTAAGGCTTTCATCAGTTTTTATTACCTGCTCTTTGTACCTCTGATTTATAGCATGCAAAAGTATGTGTCTACAAATCAAGTTTATCATACTATTTTGTGTCCATTAGCGGGCAGAGGATGAAAACTTGTACCTGAAGACACAGAACGAGCAGATGCAGAAGAGTCTGGAGGAGTCTGTGAAGGAGATGGAGAAGATGACAGATGAGTACAACAAGATGAAGATTGTTGTACAGCAGACTGACTCCATTATGGACCAGCTCAGGAAAGAGAGGGATCATGCAAAGCTGCAAGTAAAGACCCTCCTAAATGAACTACTTTATTCTGTTTTAGGTTATTGTAATGCTGAGAAGAATTACCTGACACATGCATGAAGTCAGCTATCATCAAAGTTGAAACTGCTTTTTTTGTAAACATGATTACATTGCGTGTTGGACACTGAATCTCCTCTTTGTGTGTGTGTGTTTGTAATGTACAGGTCAGAGAGTTAACAGATAAGATCCATTGCATGACTGAGGAGGATGACCCGATTATGGCAGCAGTCAATGCTAAAGTAGAAGAGTGGAAGGTGGGTGTAAACTTTCACCAAGGCACTTCTTACCTGTTTTTCTCTTTAAGCTGATGTATGTAAAAGATATGTCTGAAAATGGAGGAGATAAGAGTTTTAAAAAGTAGCCCATGGAGCTAAATATTGCACCCTTTAACCCTTTATGATCACAGGAACTCATCAGAGAACTCAGGAACCTTTTTTATGAACTTATGCCTTTCAACCAAAGAAACCAGCGTCTCTCTTTTTTTAACAGCTTCATTCACAGAGTAAGCAAGCACTGGTTGTATCAAATGTAAATTTCTTTTAATTTAATTGATGTCAAACATCAAGTGATATTGCCAATTCACAAACTAGTCTAAAAAAAAGGTGGAAGATAGATAGAGGTGTCAGTGATAAAAAGAATGACCATTGTATCAGTGGAGTAACGTGGTAAAACAGAAACAAATAGATATGAAACATTCAGCACATTGTTGCTACTTTGGAGACTGGTATTCAAGCACTTTCTACTTTTAAATCTCTGCATGTTCCCTTTTGCAATATCCATCAAACATCACAGTAGACCACAAAGGCCAGAGCTGTGTCTATGTTGCTGTTTTTAAAAAAAAAAAAAGAAAATCCACAAGTGTTTATGCCTCCACCCTGGCGACAGTTGTGGCCGGTTGTCTGTCCGTCCCATTCTTGTGAACGTGATATCTCAGGAATGTCTTGAGGGAATATCTTCAAATTTGGCACAAATGTTCACTTGGACTAATGGATGCGCTGAATTAGATTTTGGTGGACAAAGCTCACTGGGACCTCACAAAACATGCTTTTGGCCATAACTCAAGAATTCATACAATAATTATGACACAATTTAACACAAATGTCTAATAGGATAAAATGCTTACCACAGAAATAGTTTTATTTGTGGCGGTAGCTGACAGAGGGTATTTTATTTGCTAAGTACTAACTAGATTTCTGAGCAACACATTTCCCATTAGGAAAGTGTTCTCAGACTTTTGGACCACACTGAATATGCAGCTCATTTGCTTCATGTTTTATCAAACAAATAACTGACCCAACCGGAGTCAGTGACAGTTGTTTACATATTGGGATTGGCCAGTGATTGGCCCAGTTTTGGCACATGCACATAGCACTCTCTCATGCGAACCCCGAATGACAGGCACATAGAGACGAGCCCTCTGATGCAGCAGGATTTTAGGCGGTGCTTATGATGGCCAGTCCGACTATGACAGTTGGGTCTGTTGTCAATGAAAGAGAGAGAGAGAGCAAGGCAAGCAGCGGCTGAGCAAATCAATGCACTGCAAGCAGCTTTATGATGAAATAAGATTTTACCTATTTGAAATAGTAAAAAAAAAAAATCAATGTTGTTATTGTGCCATGCCGCCATAAATAAATCAATGAAATCAATGTATAGGAAACACTGGGAAAAAATGATGAAGTGATGACAATCTGTATCCAAACAGTCAAAGGTCAACTTCACTGTCACATCTTAATGTTCTGCAAAAACACTTCTGGCCATTATTCAACGCTGTAATTCAGGAACAGAAGGGGAGATTGTGACCATATTTCCTTCAGCTTGACTGGTTGGTGAAGACATTCAACCGTGAGGCATTGATTCCAGTTTTAATGTACCTAAACTTTGCAACTATGCATCTTTACCATCACCACTGAGTTAGGCTCTTTGTGGACTATCATGAACCTTCCTTTTTTTCTCACACAGAGAGTGCTCTCTGGGAAGGATGATGAAATTCTGGTGTACCAGCAGATGATCCGTGATCTGAGGGAAAAGCTGCGTTCAGCCCAACTGGACTTGGACAAAAGCAACATTATTGCCTTGCAGCAGGTCCGTCTCAAAACAGGAGAGAAATGAAATTAATCCTCTTTTTTTGTGTCTATATATATGTATAATATTCTTCTAGACCTTGCATACTTAAATATGCAGGAGGGTCCTAATTACAAGGTGGAAGGTCACTGTGTGCATATGCCTTTATTTGTGTCCTTCAGAGCAGGGGAATCCTGACTTGGAGGTGGTTGTAATATCATGTTCTTCGATCTATCTGTCATTTTCCCTACTGTTTGCTTTTCTCTTTTTCGCTTGTCATATTTTATCAACCTGTCCTTCCTCCCGCTGCCCTGGGCCAGGTCATATATGAACTCTGTGCTGTAAGTTTCATCTGTCATGTGTCTCTTATTCCCAGCCCTCCCCACCCTTGTTTTCATTTCATAAATTTCCTTAATGATGAAAGCACCAATAACTCAGTGTGCTACAGCTGTGCTCAGTCTCAAATAAATTCTCATCATTTTTGGTGAATGCCCTACAGGCCGTTCAAGAGAGAGATAATCAAATCAAGATGCTGGGTGAGCAGGTGGAGCAGTATACAGGGGAAATGGAGAAGCACACCTTACTCATCGAGGAGCTCAAGACGTCCACGAAGAAAGACAGAGGTGGGTGTATTCTTGCCTGACTGAACACCTTCATAACAAAACCAGCTGTGATGAGGTCATTCAATGTTCTGTTAAAAATTTTCATAACAGTGAGTTCAGAGTTACACAACACACTTGAGCCACAGCCCTTCCTCTCGTAATTGTGGACTGCAAATATTTGTAGTAGTGGTGTTTTGAAAGTAGTTGTGAAGTTGCGGTGAAAGTTAATTTGCTCACACAGCTGATGGGGGGGAAACAAAACAAATCAAATTAACAAAAATAAACACAACGCCAATGATTTGTAAGGGCCTTTAAAATGTCACATAGAGAAAAAATATAGCCAGTTTGATTAGGTCCAGAAACAAATACCAAACATGCTCTGGTTTCAGCTTCTCAAATGCTATTGCAATTGCAATTTATAGTTTTAATTTATATTAAACGTGAAGTTGATATTTTGGGGGTTTGAGCAGTTGCTAAATGATCAATCAAATAATTGAATAAATGATTAATAATGAAAAGTAATCAGTGGTTTAAAAGATGCAGAATTTACAAGCAACAATGAACACATTATGTAAGGTGACGTGTGTCTGTCCTCAGAAATCTCCCATTGTCATGAACATGATATTTCATGAACAAATTTCTTCTAATTTGGTACAAATGTCCACTTGGACTCAAGGATGAACTGATTAGGTTTTGGTTTTCAAAGGTTAAAGGTCAAGGTCTCTGGGACCTCACAAAACACAATTTTTGGCCTTGTTAACATGATATCTCAGGAACACCTTGATGAAATTTCTTCAGATTTTGCATAATAGTTCACCTGGACTAAAAGATGAACTGATTAGATTTTGGTGGGCAAAGGTCAAAGTTCAAAGTCACAGTGATCTCACAAGCACATTTCTGGCCATAACTCAAGAATTCTTAGGCTAATTATGGCACAATTTAACACAAATGTCTAATAAAATAAAATCATGAGGTGAGGACATTTTATATTCAGACAGTAAAAGATTAACATAAACATTTCTTCAGTGTTGAAACTCAGGAACAGAAGGGGAGATTGTGACCATATTTCCTGCAACTTGACTGGTTGGTGGAGGTTTATCACTGTGAGGCGGTAATTCTAGTTTAAGGATTGAAGGCTATATGTAGTCCAGTCTTCTGCTGCAGAAATAGAAATCGGTGTTTTTAGATTAACAGTAGCTCCAAAAATGTGATGTGAAAAGGGGCTAAACGCTATACAAAAAAAAAATCATATTGAGCTTATTTCCTATTTCCTTTTCTTGTTCAAGACCTGCCATTAACCACACAGCAGAGGAAGATGGAAGAGCTGAAGTCTAAGCTGGAAGTGTCAGAGACCAGAACGGTAGAAGCAGAGCGGGCTGTGAAGCTTGCGGAAGCTCATGCTGAGGAAAAAGACAAAGCACTCATTGAGGCTTCAAACCGCTTGAGCCAGTACGAGTCTGTAAGTCTACACATACCCTGTCTCTCCCCTTGGCTTACATCAAAGATTTTTTTTGATCCAAATCAAATTACTTGAAACTTAAATTCCCAGAAGTAAGCCCTATGGGGTTTTTTCCCTGTCCATACTCACTTTTAACAGGGACATTGAAACGACTATGTGACTATGGTGTGATCAACATGCTTTTTGGGTCTACAAGCTGAGTGTTTGTCTTTCACCATGTCTAATTACATCCTGATTTCACCAAAAACCATATGAATTGGAAAACAAGGAAAGAAAGGAAGTGAGACAAGACATGCTTTTTAATGGATGAGTAACCGCAGCTCTGTCTCTTGTACTACAGGGAACTTATGGCCTGGAAGCTGCGATTTTGGAGATCAAAGAGTGTAAAAATCAAATTAGAGTGAGAGATTGCGAGGCAGAGGCCATGACCAAAGATATCAACCAGCTTGAAATGAGAATTAATGACCTCATGGACGAAAACGAGGATTTCCGAGAAAAACTAGGTCAGATTTTTTAAAAACTTTATAATTCCCATCTTTCACTCTATTTAGACAACATTAACCGACTTTCTTTGGATCTTTTTCATGACTCCAAAGGTCTGGAACCAAAGCAGGAAGTGGATCTGACAGAATTCCGGCGAGCCAAAGATATCAGGCAACGTCAGTACAAAGCAGAAAACCAAGTCCTAACCAAAGAGGTAAAGTGGGATATCAGTGGTTATAATCAACAACCTTTAAAACTACTGTTTTCCTCTCATCTCAATTAATTTTTTTCTTTGTAGATTGAACGGCTTGAAGAGGAAAGACTTGAGCTCAAGAAACAAATCAGAAGCATGGTGAAGGAAAGAGGTGATGCACAAATCATGGAATTGTATAATGTCAATAATTGCATTGACCTTCATTCATGTTTTCCCCCTAAAAGATCAAATCAAAGGTAGAGGTTACATCTGTCTGTTTGACATCTAGTGATATGCAGTTTTGGGTCCAAGCCTTGAATATTTACATTATTTAGCCTGATGAGGGTACAAGAGTTGAATGACAAATTTTGTAACTCAATAAGTTATTTCTGTTTTTTTCTGAGCCTAAAGGGATAATGTCTGTTCCTGACTGCCCTGCTTGTTTTCTCAACTTGTACCTATCTGCACTGTTGTTTGGTATATGCCTGCCATGTGGTCCAATGCCTCCCCTGAATTACACAAGGTCATTGTATTTCAAATTCAGTTTCATATATAATAATGAAGGTGTTTTTGGTTTTATTTGCACAGGTTTTGAAATATCTTTTTATAAGTTTTACCTCCAATACAATGAAGTTGTTTGTGGTGTTACAATGCAATGATGATTAATTTACTAGTACTAGTAACCAACATTGTTCCTATGAAAGTTGTTTTCAGGGATTGAGGTTACTGTTTGTTACTATTTTAAAAGTGTTCAATAGACAGAATATAATTTTTTATTAATGTTGTGCTGCTTCTTAGTAACAGTCAGGTGTTTCTGCAGGGATCCCACAATCAAGCTTTCTTCTGGAGGAAGACATCAGGCCCGGCAGAACTGCGCCACTTAAGCAAAGCAGCAATTACACAGAAGAAGAGATCAGACGAAAGGTGAGCTCCTGGCTGATGATGCACAATGATTTGCACTTTTATAACCAATATATTCATTGTTTAATTTAATCTGATCATTATTAGATGGTTTTAATTCTTAATTTTATATTCTCATGCTGCGCTTTTTGTGACTTAACTACTTGGATACTGGTAATTGTAGAAACTTCAGTCAAACATCAAAATGAGCTCAGTTAGGGCTTGGCCTGGTTTACTTTTCTCGTATCTCAGGTACAGGTTCATGGCACGCCTTTTGGATGTGGATCAACTGATGTAATGTATCAATAACTTTTGGTAATTGTTTTGTCATTGTAACATTTCATGTGGTCCATTTTGTATTTGCAGAATGCGTACCTAGAGGAAGAACTGAGTAAAAAGGAAAGAGAGCTGCGACTTCACAAGACCCAGTTTCAAGTCAAACGTAAGTACAGATGTGCTGCTCATCTGGAGTTCACAGGGACATTTTGAAAGTTGAGTCTGTTCCATGAACTGTAGATTTTGTTTGTTTAATGACAGTTAAAAACCGGAGAATCAAAGGGATGATTATTGTAATTTTTGAGAGTTTTTGGGTGAATTAAATCATTCAGTGGCCACAGCTTCACTGATATTGTCCCTTCCTGTGTTCATTGACAGTGGAGGAGCTGTCAAAGGTGAAACAAGACCTGGAGGCTGCACTGAAAGATGTTCTCCAAGCCATGAGGATCAATCAAGGGGCCACTCCATCTGATGGTGCCATCAATATTGCCAATCTGGAAAAGTTAGCTAATGTAACTATCTCCCATGCACCAAATCTAATGTTCAATTTTGATGTTTTTTTTTTTTTTTTTAAAGAGGCTAAAGTATAATTTATTGCCACACGACTAGTAGCTGGTTTTTATCAGCTCAATCTTCACAGTTTTATTTTTTGTTGTCCAGAGTTCAAGTCTTTTTTATTACTTTTTCTGGGTCATAATGCTGCAGCGCAGGGCCTTGATATATATGTACACTGGAGATTTGTGTTAATCTACCATCGAAACAAGAACACAGAGGATAGAAATGGTCCTAAAAGTGATTTTCCCACACTCAAATTATAGTTTTTAAAAGCAGTGAGGTAAATACGCATCCAGCAGCTTATTTTATCCTTCAAAAATGTTAACATTTTTATGTAAAGGTTCACATAAACAACTCAGGTCCAAGCTTATGCAAAGGCATGTTGAGCCCAGTACAGCCTATATAAGAGCCTAAGATTGGCTGTGCTGAAAACAATGGACACATAGGGATTGTGTCCATTGTCTCAGGTATTTCAATGTTTTTTCAAGTTGACGAAGCAGCGGACTTGTCACTTAGCAACTTCATAAACAACAAATGTGGTGAGACAGAAAAAGGTTGCAAGTAGTAAGACTTTTGATGGATGATGGTGCAGTGTTGTCCAGCATGAGATAATCCAATAGTAAGTCACATGTGAGACAGCAGCAGATATTTGTTTGGACCTGTTACACTGACTAATAGACAGCACCTCAAATGGTCTCTTCTATTTGACAAGCTGCATCTATTTATCATCCAATATTTTATTATATTTTAATGGCATTCCCACTGTCCTCAGGCGATAGATGTGAACAACATGAGTGGGCAGACTGATTCAGACCTGCGCCTCAAGTCCCAGATACATCAGCTGGTGGGGAGAAACGAAGAACTGAGGCAGGAGTTGAAATCAGCTCGTGAGGAAGCAACAAGCAGCTTCGTCCAGCTCGCCAGAGCCAAAGAAAAGGTACATCCAGATTGTATCGTGTCAAGACAAAGAAATTATGCGGTTGTTTTGTTTTTTTTATTGTGATGCATTCACTTTTCTATCAAATCCTTTTTTTTGGCCATTTCCTTTCCTTTGGCAAGAAAACAAAGCAATGTTGGTCACCTCATCAGATTTTTATGGCCACACATTTAAATATGATTTGTCAAGTTGTTCACAGTCAAACATTTATTAAACGCTGGTTATGCAAGGCCAACTCCAAATGTTTACAGCTGTGTGTCGCAACTCTGTTTTCCAGATCAACAGCATAAATATCTCACATGAAAGTAGTTGACCACACGCATTTACTAATTTAAATAATGATGATTTATAGAGACAGTGGCAATGCCTGACATGCTCTCTCTGAGAGTAATTACTAGCATGACTACAACGTTTCTTTGTTGAATCCATCTCTTCTGGTTTTACATGTGTTGCTTCTGTTTCATATAACAAGAGGTAAACAGACTTGTGTCTCAGCTTTTCAGCTTACATTCAGTTTCAATATTTAAATTGATGCAACATAAATGAGAAGTCATGTTTAATAGAAACCATCTTTTCCAGAGCACAACCAGTTCCCTGTTCTTAAAAGGGGAAAGCCTTGTCATATATCAAAGCCTTTCTTTAAGTTCTTGAGTTTTATTCTCTTACATCACTCTGTGTCTTTTATGCATCTTGTCTCTGGTCTTTTATTTTTTCATTCCCTTGTCTGGTTCATTGTGCTCTTACATAGTGTCATACATTTTATTTTGATTTGGTTTATGTTTCACATTACATTTATTTGAATTACACTGGTAATTTCATGACAGTCACCTGATCTTAATCTCCCTACAAAGGCGCAACAAACTGCTAGTTGTCATGACAATGACTGATGTTTAGCAGTTTGGATTGATTATTCTGGTACCAGAAGTAATGATTTTGATGTGCAAATGGAATTTTTAGTGACACTGAAGTTGGTATTAAGAAAAAAAGATGAGGCTGCCAGGCTGTGATTGTGATTGCTTCATCTGTTGCTTGTCAGGTGAACCAGCTGGAAGGTGAGGTGGAGCTGCTCAGGAAGTCAGGCAGCAGTGGAGTTGTCTTCCGACCTCTGACCCTCCCTGAAGGCCTGGGGCCCAGTAGCACCGAGGTCATCAGTTCCCTGAATGAGTACGCTGTTCGACTTCTTCAGGTCAGTGTGACTGTCTTCTCAAGACCTGGAAGGAAATGACTACAAATCAACTATATCTCTCCTAAACATTTATAATAATAATAATGATACTTTAATTAATCAGGAGCTCAAAAACAAGGAGGAACAAAGCAAGAAACTTGCAGCAACACTGGAGGAATACAAAGAGAAGTTTGCTGTTATCAGCCACCAACAGGGTCTCCTCTATAAAGAATACCTAAGGTGAGTTAACGAGAAGGTTTCTCACAAGTTATATGTGGGTTGATTTACTGAAGTGCAAAATCTTTACTGTGTGTTTTAATTGCTCAGTGAGAAGGCTGAGTGGCAGAAGGAGAGAGCGACATTTACAGAGGTGAAGGACAAGCTGGAGGAGCAGAAGCAGGTGGATGCTGTTAAAATCCAAGAATTCAACGTAAGTCAGACAAATAAATGTTAAGCAGATAAACTGCTTCGCTTCACTTATCTTACCCTGTTGTGAGTTTTCCCCCAAAATTTCACGAGGGATCAAACCTTTTTTTAAAAGAGCACCTATCTGTTTCACCCAACAGGAGCTGCTGGACACCCTTCACAAGGACCCAGAGGAAATCAGGAGACAGTTGAGCGAATCATTGCGCACGTTGACGGTGCTGAAGGTTAACGAGAAGAAACTGACGCGGCGCTACACCACCCTGCTGGAGCAGGAGCAGCACCTCCGCAGGGACAACAGCAAGCTAAGGGACGAGAGCAGCCACATGCAGGCTTCCGTCACTCAGAGGATCGGCTACCTGCAGAGATACAAGGTACAGAGAATCAGTGTTAAATTCCTCCGGTAAACAACAAATTCTAATGTCTGTTTTCCAAAAAAGTGAATCAGCCACATCCATCCAAAGATTATGCATTAAATAAAAGCCGGTGCTGCTTTTTCTTAAATAACTTTTTTAGATTTTGGAAATGCAGACTCCAGTTGACCGGGGCGAGGAGCACAAGCCTTCCACAAGCCTCTAAATGTTTTCATTTTGACCATTTTAATGACTTGTCTTTGACTCCAGTCAAAAGTGAATACAGAAGCTATTGTCGGAAGCATTGGCTTGAATATGAGAGTTTTTAAAAATCACAAGTAAAAGTTGTGTTTGGCATCGGCCATCACTACCACTATACAATGTCCAGTTAACGACGCTTCCTTTTGTTTTACTGTAGGAAATGGCTGCATATAAGATAGCAGCACTGCAAAAGGCCTTGGATGATAGTGTTCCCTCATCAGACCTGGAGAAGGCAAACAAACAGTACACAGAGCTCACAGTCAAATACAGAGACATGTTGCAGAGGGACAGCCGCCTCATACAGAGGACCACCAACCTCGAACATTTGCAGGTATTAAAGCATTAACTGGACAAGTATTTTCAGCACACCTTTACTTTTTGGCTGTTCACAGTTGACTGAAAATATTTCTGTCTCTTGTTTTCACTGTCTCAGGGTGAGAATGAGTCTCTCCAGGAGCAAATCTCTGCCATGAAAAAAGAACTGGAGATCACCAAGGAGAAACTGAATACTTTAGAACAAGCGTGGGAGAACGGCGGCTCCGTTGGTAAACGATGAACACAGCACAGCACAGGCTTCTCTAGGGTCCTGGATAGACGCAGTGTTGTAATACAGTGGATGATTATCACAGAAAGATTAGGGATGCTCAGTAAAATGTCATTGTAACCAATACGAATGTCAGCCAGTACAGCAACAAAAAGACTGTAAGGGTGGGCTGCAGATCAGCAGGATTTAGTTTAAACTATGAATAGATATTTTTTGTGGATCCCACCCTTAGATTGTGTTTTTTCCTTAATGTCAGCAGTTGAAAATGGCATGGACAAGGCAGACAAGGCGCTGGCCAACAATGAGATGGTATCTGCTGCCAGACGAATCACCACCTTAGAGATGAAGGAGCTGAATGAGAGGCAGAGAGCCGAGCATGCCCACAAAATGTATGAACACGTGAGGAATTCTCTCCGGCAAGTGGAAGAGCGCAACTTAGAACTGGAGTCCAAGTTTGCAGAGGTAAGAGGCCACGGAAAACGATAGATGAGTTTGGGTTTTTCCTTTTTTTTTTTCTGACATGTGCTCCAGACTTGAGTTGTTGCTCTGGGCATCAGTGCTATTATTTTTTAATAAATTGTTAGATGTAAAATTGAGGTCACTTGGCAGACGAACAGTCTTACAATAAAGACGTAAGTTCTTTTGGATTGTACAAATGAAGAATCCTGTTTTATGCTATATTACTATCTCAACATTTTGGTTCATGACCCCAGAAATACGACAACATGGGTACGTAACTGTTTTAATGTTTGTCAGTCCGTACCAAATTCAAACTAGTAAAGGACATTTCGAAGTCTTCATTTAAAGAATCTTATCAAGCAGTCATACCCCTGTTTTTCCTCAGTTGACCAAGATGAATGTAGAGGCCCAGAGGGTGGAGCGGGAGCTGAGAGATGAACTGGCGGACACCATCAGCAAAGCTGTGAGTGACGCTGACAGAGCCAGGATTACAGAGCTGGAGAAAGCTGAGGCTGAGCTGCGCATTGAGGTTTCTAAGTAAGTTTTACAATGTGCAGGCCCAAGATTAATCACTAAGGTTCTTATCATGAAATATATTTGCAGTTACAATCCTAGAATAACTTTGGAAATAAGCGATATGAACATAAATGTTTCTTTATGGTCACAGGAGTGTAACCAATAAAACTTTCAAATGGCTGCGAATAATAAGCTTCCCCAGGTCAGAGTGGGAGAAGCAGGAGAATTTGACTTTTTGGCAAATATATGTCTTATCACTGCCAACTTCTTGTTTAAGGTCATCTCTGATTTAATGAGCTCCCATTTAACAGTACAATCAAATCCAATTCAATTTTTAAAATCATGTTTTTATTTTTATTTTTTTTTTCAATGATACTTCATTTTGGTTTTACTATATTAAACTGTTACTGCAACTTCACTTCAAAGTTTTATATGCCAACCATTCAACAGATGAACATGATCCTTTAAATCCACCTGTCAAATGTAGTTTAACTGCATTTGCGCTAAGACTAAAACTGCCCATTTGTTTTGGTATCTGTATTAGTTTGTACAGCCTGAGATGCCTTTTTGTTATGCAAGCATTATTCTCTCCTTTGCGCTGCCTATAATGTTAGCAATAAAGGCTTTAGGCTTCTTTTACTGTTTTAAAAAGTGTATGTAAAGAATGTTGTATCTGTTGCTTTTTTCTACAGGCTTCAAGAGGTGTCTGATGTGGCCATGATGCAGGTGTCTGCTCTCCAGGCCAGACAACAGTCCAAAGAGAAGGAAGTAGAAGCTTTGAGGAGACAGATACTGGACTACCAGGTAACTGGGTGAATTTACTGAACTTGGGACGCTTTTTCTGTTTAGCTCTTTGAAAGATTTTTACTGTTGCCTTTCAATTAAGAAGCTTTTGTAAGCCAAATCAAATGTATTTACAAAGCACATTTAAAAACAACAGTAGGTTTATAAGGCCTACTGTCTGATGTACAACCTTTGATTCACAATTAAAGTAAAAGACTTCAACTTGAGCATTTTAGGCACTTGTTGTGACAGTGTGACGACTCACCAAATCAGATACTTAACTACACTTTCTATCACAGTTATCTGCTGACAGGTCACTTTATTATAGTGATTGTTCAGTAGTTTCCACTGATTCATAAGGATTTTCAGGCATTCATAACTTTTAACTTGCAAAGAAGTAAATGAAAGTATAAGATAATTTAATAGGTCTGCCTGTTAATATTGGAGTGGTAAAAAGTATATTTAACTTTATGAATCAAAACACATGCAAACCTGGTTGTGTAGCAGGCAGTTGTGTGAAATAGTTTTAAGCCTGTGTCTTCAGTGTCATCTCTTTCCCTCAGTCACACTCGGATGAAAAGGCCCTCATTGCGAAGCTCTACCAGCATATTGTGGCTCTGCAGCTCAGTGAATCAGCTGCTTTGGCCAAGCTGGAGGCGGCCACCTCTCGCACCCAGCAGCTGGAGGCCTACAAGCTGCGTGCTGAACAGCGTCTGGATGCCAATGAGCGTACTCTGTTCCTCGCCCGCCAGGAGGGCAGAAATCGCTCCAAGCACCTACGGCAGACCATCCAATCACTACGTAGGCAGTTTGCTGGAGCGCTGCCACTTCCCCAGCAGGAAAAGTTCTCTGTGGCTATGGTGAGCCTCCAGGAGGACAGAGCAAAAGCCCAGGAAGAGAAGATGAAGGCAGAGAAGGAGAGGAGGAGAGCAGAAGGCAGGGCTGATGAGCTGGAACTGTCGCTTGGAGGGCTGAAGGAGCTCATCTCGACACTAAAGGATGTGAAAGGGGCCCAGAAGGTCAGTGGGGGAAAATGTTGCAGGTATAGGCACAGATATTTATCAAATGATCTGTTCTGCAGCTTTGATTGACAGATAAAAACATTACAATGGTTGAATAACACACTGTTGGTCTTGTGATAACACTTGTTTTGCGGGACATCTTGCCCACAACTCATAACATTCAAACAGGTAACGGAGTGGCACAAGAAGATGGAAGAAGCTCGTCTGCAGGAGCTGAGGAAAGGGAGGGAAGTGGTGGTCCAGAATGAGGAGATCAGGTTCCTGAAGAACCTTGTGCAGGAGCAGGAGCGAACCATCCGCTCGCTGGAGGAGGATATTGTGCAGCAAAATACGGTGAGAGAAAAACTCAGCTGTAACTTGTTAAGGAGCTTTTCAGTACAGAAGTTTGTCAGGAAGAATTCAAAGTCCACGTCCATGTTCTTGTCTTTATCGTGTCAAGCATCAAGAAGAACACCAGCTTGCGTGGGATCAGCGAGAGGTAGAGCTGGAGCGCCAACTGGACCAGTATGAAAAGCACCAGAGTGAAATTCTGAGCAGTGCGGCAAAGGTAAACTGTTGTTTACAGCCGTTGACGGTGAAGTAGCTCGAGCGCAACAGGAATAATAACATGATTATTTAGAAACAGACTGGTTTTCCAGCTCTTTCTCAGCTTTTAAATTCAGAGTTAAATGTACAAAAAAGTTACGTTTTACATGTTGCTAATGGAAATATTTTTGGTTGTTTTCAGTTTGAGGAAGGCTCAGGCTCCCTACCAGACCCAAGTTTACCTCTCGCTCATCAGTTAGAGTTTGCTCTGGGTAAAATCAGGGAGCATGTCCGCACCATCCTGGACACACAGGCCACCTGCAAAAGTTTGGATGAGGTATAGTATTCTGCCCATGTTCATATGTATTCCTTTTAAATCAAACACACAGTACATTGTTTGAATTCTCCTCCACATGCAGAAGCTGAAAGAGAAAGAAGCAGCTCTGTGGAAGGCCGAGCAAAACATTGTGTCCAGGGACAAAGTGATCAATGAGCTGCGTCTTCGGCTCCCAGCTGCTGCCAATAGAGAGCGCCTGCTAGCTGACCTCGCCAAGCATGAAGAGGGCCAGTCAGACAGTCAGCCTGCGCTCAAGGTCGCCCACCAGACCATCAAGGATCTCCAGGGTCGACTTGATAAAAAAGAAGACGTGCTAAAGAAATACCAGAAGCAGTTGGTTCAAGCCAGACAGGTAATACAAGGAGAAATACTGGAAATGATTCTTCATGAATAAACAACCCTCTCATGTGATTCCTGTGTGATGTTTAAAAGGCATTAGCTTATCTGTGAGTTACACCGTATTGGTTATTAGTTGCAGGAGTTACTGGAGTTCTATGTTATATTAAATATTAATATTAAGTGTTATTTTTTGCCTCAACAAATGTGTACCATTTTAAGTCTTGTACAATTATTTATATGAATATATGTGAGAAGCTCAGAGGGAGAATATCTCGAACTCAGTGACATCTGAAATGTGACGAGCCTCCAAGTAGACACTGCTTTTTTCGAAGGGGAGGCACTAGTTTAATCTTTAACAATGCATTGTCTTTTATAAAGTTAGTATTTGTTAGATATAGAAAATGTTAATCTATAAGGTAACTAGTAACTATAGCTGTACAATAAATGTAGTGGGGTTAAAAGTACCACATTTCCTTTTAACTTGTGGTAGAGTAGATGTTTAAAGTAACAAAATTCTAAATGTCAAGTAAAATACGAGTCACTTTAAACTATACTTAAGCACAACGCTTGAGTAAAAGAAGAACTTAAACGTTTTTATATGTGTCTGTATTTCATTTTAATGACACTGTGTTGATCCCAGGACCAAGAGGAGATGATAAAGAGGCATCAGGAGGAGCTACGAATGCTGCATCAGAAGCTGGACCTGCACACGGACACCTCCCTGGACCGATTCAAACAGACAGCAATGGTATGCCAGATCCGTGTCTCTTTATGAGCTGTGTTTTTCTTCCTGCTTAAACAGCTTTGACGGTTTGGCTTAACTCCATGCTGCATACCATGATAGTTACACTCACGCATGTATAGTGCATGTAAAACATAAGCCCTCTGTGGCCTCTGCACACAGCTGGATTGTTTAGAACAGATGTGTGTCTTTCAGATGCACAAGATGAACATCTGAAAAACACAACTAACACACATCCTGTAACACTCCCTAAGTCTAGTTCATGACTTCAGATTCATATAGGATGTTTCCTTTGAACACAAGTAAGTCCCATGTTTATTTCTGAGGATACTGTCACTCTTAGTCAACCAGTGTTTCAGGGGAAAATATCCCATCTTCACATTCACATCATTTAAAAGATGTTACTGGTCTTTGAGCACTATATGCTTTGTTTGAAGCAGCATCAACTGTTTTGTTCAACACTCTCTCCTTTCTTTGTCCAGGAACTGATGAAGAAGCCGACTATCAGGGTGCCAACCTCCAAGCATCTGGAGCGCCTGGCTGAGCTGGAGCAGTTGGTGGCTGAGCAGGACTTCTCACTCTCCTCTGCCACAGAGAAGCTGAAGCTGACCACGGCTGAGCTGGAGCGACACAGGAGCGCCATGGAAACACAGGCTAAGAAACACGCCGACGAGATGTCAAAGTGATTAACCCTGAGGCTTTTTCTGAGTCTGACCGGGGGGTCAACCGTGAAGATTATATTAAAGCAGAATCTTTATCCTAATCCTTTATGTTGCCTTTATCTTAGCTGTTCAAGAGAGGACAGGATGGTAAAATTGATATTCCACTCGGTGTAAAGACCATATAGCTTCAACAATGAAACAGAACAAATTGATAATGTCAGGCAATGTGGAATAAGATGACTTTAACAACCTTAAAGCTACTTAAGGGGACGCTTGAGGAAACTGGATTTTGGGGGTTAAAAGTTAACAAGATTTCAGTTGTGCAATGGGACATCAGCGTTTCAGCTTTATTAGAACACACCCAATGACATGAACAAGCCAAGTTTTATATTTATAACATCAAATCATAACAGAATCTCTCATTTTGTATATAGAGCAGATCTACACAGTACCCTTTATAATATAATTTACAGAAACTATAATTCTTCCTATTATTATTATTAATGAGACTAATGATAATATAATAATTGCAGCAGTGGGTGTTGAGCAGGATCATGGGGCAGTAGGTGGTCTGCAGTCACAGATACACGCTCTACAGCTCCAGAGGCAGAGGTACCTGCAGAGAGCAACAGGAGGAGAGACACGAGAACACAGAGAAGAAGCCTAGTAACATGTATTAATGGGATATGATACAGATGGAGAGGGAGAGGAGGAAGAGAGAGGAGCTTGATGCTCAGGCCTATAGCAGCATAACTGGGAGATCGTTCATAGTTAACATGTACAGACTGATATCGATCTGGTAAATGGGACTTAAACCAGCTTAGTGCGGTTCCTTTAATGCCAATTAAATGTTCCAGTCTCTGTAATAGGATGTGATGGTCAGTGGCGGCAAATACAGCGTTGAGATCTAATAAGACATAAGTACAGAGACAAGTACTTTGTCCAATTGCTGTCTCTGTGCTATGGTGCTCTTTAAATCCTGACTGAAAGTCAGGAAATATGGTTCTATAAAAAGTCAAGAATACTATTCATCACCACCACAAGTTGTGTTGAATTACATTAGGTTTATATACTTAATGAATTGGCAGCTCGGTTTATAACAGCAGTTTCACCTACTATCACAGCACAGAGATTAGGCGTCTTTCTGGAGCTCGCTGCTTATTGGCCACAATTTATTTATTCAAAAAAAAGTAAACATTTAGTCATTCACTTAGGTCAGGATGTTTTGTAGCCAACTAGGTTGTATCTCCTTGTCTGGCAGAAAAATCACCCTACTTATGTCAAAACAGATAACAAGGCCAAATCGCCCTGTGAGACAGAATTATCACTGTGTGTCACAAAACCTGCCAAACATGTAGAATAAACCTTCATGCAAGAAAATACCTCCCTGTCTGGTGGAGATATTGTCTTACATGTGATAAAAATGACTTACCAGCCTGGCTTTGACACAAATGGGAGTTAAAATTGCCTAGATTTTCGTATTTACTACAGCATAAATATTACCCCACTCAGGTTCAATACCGGCCTGTCTGTGTGAAACTGAGCCCTGAACTAGACATAAGTTATTACAGCGGGAGGTTGGGAAGTTGATGAAATAAAAGCTCTTGTTCTGTTGAAGGTTGAATGTACAGAAGTGTAAACACAATATTATGTGTGCATGAAAGTATCTTTAGGCAGGAACATTGTTTTTCTGTGCAGTTTTAGGCTTGTGATGAATTTTTCTGTTTACAGCCTAACCTTTAGATTAAGTGTGTTCCTTTGTGTGTGTGTGTGATCGTCATTGATTACACACATGACTGTATCCTCTGCATGTCACATTAGCAACAGATCACAAGAACAAGATCAAACATTGATCACATTTTAAACTGCATCCCCACTATATAGACTCAGCAGTAATGACCTGGAGAAAGATGGAATAATAATCCCCTACACCCATGTCAGATATAAATTGAAACAAGTGTTAAAAGTATTTAAAGTTATGTTTTTAATACTAGTTAAGAAAATATGAATATGTATGTATAAAACAAACTAACAGAAGGGATTTGTTGCAGGCTGGAGGAGCGTCATGTTGCCCAGGTGAAGGCTCTGACCGCTGAGACTGAGGATCATAGGAACCAGATGGCCCAGGTGGAGAAGGAGATGAACTACCTGCGAACTGAGCTGGATGCCCAGAAGGCGGCCAACATCCGCTCCCCCAGCAACACCATGAAAAACCTGGTGGAACGACTCAAAGCGCAACTTACCCAGAAAGAGAAACAGCTCAAGGTTGTTCTTTAATCATTTAAGTTTAATTGTTCTTGTACTTTTTTAGCAGGATAAAGCAGTGGGTCCTGTTGCCTTGTGAAAGTACCTAGATTCATTTCTGTGGGAATGAAGACATGCTGTCTGTTTTCGGCACCTTTCCCCTGAGTGCTTCTGTTTCATCCCTTTCCAGAGATGTTTGTGGCAGGTGGACTTTAATAAAAGCTCCCAAAGTGTTTAATGAAAGTGTTTAATATGGTACACAATTTTTTTTTTATTTGCAAAAACTACAGCCAGAAAAAAATGTTTCTGAAGTTTATATATATTTAATGAGAGTGACAGAGAGAAGTAGAAAGCCACAATGATGCATTAACCGAGGTCTCACCACTGCACTCATCATATTAATCATGACTGACACCTCTTTGTTCCCTGTTTCCCCAGGCTCTCAGTAAGGCTCTGCTGGAGCTGCGGGCAGAGATGACATCAGCCGCAGAGCAGCAAGTCATAGCCAGCGCTGCACAGAAAGAAGAGAGTCTCAATGTGCAGATGCTGATTGACAGGCATACCAAAGACCTGAAGGTGAGATCCCCATCTCACCGGATCATTCTTGTAGTTTATGTTTCAGTACTGACATTTATGAATAGCTGTTGAGCTGATGAACACAAAGAAAGCTTTAGTAAGATCAAAAGTACTTGGCGCTCATGGGTCAGACCACATCCATCTTCATTTGGATCTCAACTACATACCTGTTAAGTTTAATGATCGCATCTGCTACGCCATCACAGTTACAAAACAAACACTTGGTAACTGCCTCTGTGGTAGTTCCAGCTACAGTAAGAGTCTCAGACGTCTCATTTTGCCATGACGATACACACACACACACACACACACACACACACACACACACACACACAGACTCACAACGTGAAAACAATACCAGCTAGACATTGTGACAGCTGGTTTTTTAAGCTGGTAATTTCATAAAGCAACAGAAATATCATCTACTCCTGCTTTTATACTTGTCAGCAGCCTTTAGTAGCTGCTTCTGGTCTGTGCTGGTTTCCAGTCAGGATCTACCTGGTGAAGTTGGTGAATACATGACATGGGCTTCTTTGCCCAGACAGCATATTTGACATGTGGTAGACTTCAACAGTAGATTCAGACACTAGATTTAAAACACTATCATGACAATATATAAATATGTTGCTTAGACTGTGCAGCATAACTGACGGACACAAACACATTGCAAGGTTCAGCAAATAAACAACCTTAAAGAGGAAGTCTGGCTACAGTGTTTATTTTTTTTTATTGTCAACAAATCCCATGAAAAGACAAAAATCAACAATGGTCGATCTCTCAATGAAAATGTTTCTGCTTCCTTTTGGCACTCTCCATCAAGCCCCTTGTAATGTACTGAAACCTACTAAATCAGCAGGGAGGTGCAGCCTCTAGCAAATGGCACTGAAGCAGGAGTAACTTCTGCATCTGTAGACTGTCTTAGCTGCAGACTAACATACACCTATGTACCTAGTGCACTAATGAATGTTTATGGTAGCTGGACAGTGTATGTGGTTAACGGATGGTATTTGTTGTATGAAATATACAACAACACGTAAACAATAACATGTAACCCAGTGCAACGTTGTGGCTCACTGATGTGTTTTTGGTTGTTTCTGGACAATAATGGAGCTCTGTGGCAGAGGGGAATAAGATAATACCAGGCTCTGAATACACAGGCACAATTAGTCAGTAGCATCACTTGTTGTGTGGTTTTGGACTTCTTCTGGATTTGTTGTCAATAAGAAAAATATAGAATCTCACCAGACCTTAAATCTCTCTTCTCCAAAGGTGCGGTTGCAAGACCTCAATGAAGAACTTCACGCTGCAAAGGAGTCTGTCAGGGCAGCCAAAGGTCGGGAGAACACCCTTAGAGAGGAAGTGGACTGCTTGAGCCAGGACCTTCAGAGGAGTCAAAAAACCCAGAGACGCCTGCAGGCCGAGAAGGAGGAGAGGGAGCAGGAAATCCAGGAGCTCAAGCAACAAATCAAGAGGCTCAGCAGCGCTCTTCAGGTTAGCATGTGTAAGAGGTGTTGTAATGCTTTGATCTGGAGCTCAGTCTTGTCACTGTTGTTATTATTACATAGGTTGAAGAGTGATATGCTCAACAACAGCCACATGACTCAAGCAAGACATTCTGACCTTGAAATTGCATAAAACATTGAAATGCAAGCCATGCAAAATCCTACTACAGCAAATAAAAAATAATCAAGGAATGCATCAAAAATGGAATCTCACATTCTTCTAACTTCCTCCAGTGGATATCAGAGTTAATTTAATTATTCAGGTATTCTTGTGGATCAGTGCCACATAGCATGTCATTTTTCTCAGAGCTTTCGCTAAATCTGTCTCTCTCTCTCTCTCTCTCTCGCTCTCGCTCTCTCTCGCTCTCTCTCGCTCTCTCATATCTTGAACATGATCCCATGTGGTGTGACCCTAACCTTTCCAGTGTTTGCACCTCGCTTCTCTCAATTGAATCAAGCAGGGAATGGAACACTTGTTAGGAATGCCGTCCGTCTCTGCTGTAAGTACACTATCAGAGAAAAGTGAGGTGCTATGAAAATCTTCTTTCTCTGTATTTACTGATTAGAATCAACCAGAACCAGATGGGAAGGGGCCAACCGTCGAGAATCTGCAGAAGAAGATCAGGAGGCTGGAGTCTGACCTGGAGAAAAATACCAAAGATGATCATGAAAAGGTTTGAAGATTAAACAATCAAATAGTGTTGCATGATTGTGTCATTAGTAGTAGTATTGCCATTCAGCACATGTTTGCTTGTCTTACAGACCAAAGAAGAAATAGTGCGGTGGGAGGAGGGTAAGAAATGGCAGGCTAAGATGGAAAAGGTGAAGAACTCGGTGAAGGAGAAGGAACGAGAGAATGAGTCTCTGTCAAAACAGCTCAGCACTCTGAAAGACCTCTATGGCAGGTCAGTGTTCACGCAACATCTGTTCATCTTGCTCTCAACTAATCGATGAGTTGCCTCAAAATGATGTAGCACTAATGAGTCAATAGCGAAGTCAAGAAGGAAGGTAGAAACTTATACTGTATATGGTGTCTTATTATGAAAGACGTGACAGAATTCAGTCTAACTGACTGTAGAAAGCTGCTGCCACTTTCAGTTTTGAAAACAGAGTAAAATGGGTTTTATGGAGCTGTCACACAGCTGTACACAGTTTTTTTTTTTTTTATTTACATTTCTGTCAGCTGTTGGCACCCGCTCTGTTTTTATTCTGCGTTTTATTGTGTATGCAGACTGGAGCAAGAGAAGGGCGCACTGCAGAGAAAGCTGAAGGCTCGAGGTGTGACCGCTGATCAGGTGGTGGGAGTGAGATCCACTGAAATGGAGAAAGAAATGGAGGAGCTGAAGAAGAAGAACTCCGACCTGGAGAGACAGATCTTCACGATAAAGTATCTACCAGTCCTTAAAAATCTTGCTATTTTTCAGTGTATGGGGATTCAGTATACTTGTAATTATAAGTTGTGTACTTAGAACATGTTTTCCATTATAAAAAGCAAATAACCTACTGTATAATCTAATGTCTTAATTTTATGGAATTCTACTGTGTAATTATTTGTAATATAATATAATCTTATCATCATTATTGGATACACATGAGCATGTTATGGACTGAGAGATTAAATTAGATTACATAAATGATTTTAATAAAATAACGTACTGCAAATAATTTAAACCAAATTCTTGTAGCTGAGGCTCGTAATAGAGTCATGTAATCCAGACACGGACCTTTTTATATTTTTGTTGAACTTGCAGACAGCGCCAGGCTTTACCTCGTGATGACGCCATGGAGAACCTGACGCTGAGGAACCGCTACCTGGAGGAGAGAGTCCACACTCTGCAGAGTCAGACGTCCAAAGAGTCTATGTCAAGACCCTCTGTAAGCGCTCACCAACGCACATAATGACTGTAATGAATGTGCATTTATGTTAGCTTGGAAAGGCTAACATAAATGCATGCTTACACCTTCAGTGTTTCAACTAATTACTTAGAATTGATCAGCAAAAATAATTTGAAACAAAGTGAAAACAGATCTAAATCCATTATAAATATACCTGTTTGCATATATAGTCATCCCTGGTGCAGACAGCTGAGTCACATTACAAGTTAAATGGAGATCACCTATGTGTAGTCAAAGGGTTATACTTGACTGGAGTGTAAATGCGCCAAAGATGTTTCTCTTTTACTGTTTTTGTCTATTCATCATTCTTCACTCTCTTTCCTTTTGTATCTCCTTCTCTGGATGTAATGTGATTCATAGCCTGTGAAGGTAAGAGGCTCCTCCCTTCAGGCTTTGAGGGGGATTTATTCTGTCACTTTTGATGTTGCGGACGAGTCACGCAGAGGGAAAGCTGCGCTCCATCCTGCTGTATCCTCCTGCGGCTCTGCCAGCCTTGAAGCTGTAGACGACCCCACTGACCGTCAGTGGGAGCCAGAGCTGAGCCAGACAGATAGAGAAACTCAAACCAGCTTTGGCGGAGAAGAGCGACCGAGCCCTGATGTGAAAGAAAAAACAGCAGCTGACAGAGCTGACACTGATCATGTTAGAGATGATGAGACACAAACAGAAGCAGATCATGTTGAAAAAACACAAGGCATCAAACATGCTTCTGATCTTGATGTGGTTGAAGAAAAGGAAGAAAACTTCCTGCTCTCTCAACCACAGACCACAAAAGAAAATGAGCCTGACGATCTGTCAGAAAGACCAGAATCAGTTATGTCATCCCCAGAGACGGGGGCAGCAGCAACAGGAGGTGAAACCTGTGAGAGCGTGAAAGAGCGTGGTGCAGAACTAGATGATGGAGATGCAGATGATGATGGGGGGATCAGGGCAGAAGAGGCTGACAAGCAGGTTGAGATGAAACATGAAGCATTTGAGACTACAAAGGAGGCAACAGAGGAAGATAATCCAGAACAGTCCTGTTCAGCAGACCCTGATGTGGACTCCAGCGCCACACTGAGCAAACCCCCGGGGTTCGTCGGTAGAAAAAGGGACGAGCTTGCACGAAAACAAGAAAGCAGATCTCTTAGATATCTGAAGGTACTCCAGGCTTCTGTAGTCACCCAGCTGAATGATAGAGCTGTGATAGCATTACAGTAGATGTGGCAGAGTCAAACTCAAGGCTTGAACAGTGAGTAGTAAAGTGGCTTGTAAGCGTGTTGGTGTTTTCCTCCCCTGCGTTGTCCATCATGGACTAAAGGTTTCTGTGGTTGTGTGAATCTCAAGACCCCAAGAACAGAAGCTGTTTTTCTACACTCCCCTAGATCTTTTGTTTTGGAAGTTTTTCCTCTGTAGCACTTGAACTAATCATACATTTTAAATCATTTTCTCTGGCTCATTTTATATCTTTTCTTTCCCCCAGACTTCAGGACGGGGAACTGGCACCACCTCACAGAGAGATCAGGACCTGCAAAAAGAAAACCTCAAGCTGGCCTCTGAGAACTTGGAGCTGCGCTTCCAGCTGGAGCAGAGCAACAAAGACTTACCAAGACTCAAGGTACACGTAACAGTTAACTAGTATCAGCAGTATCGATATCAAAGCCAAGACATTTTAATGTATTCTGAAAAACACCTTTTCAATTTCTAATCAGCATCATAAATCCACATATGTTTCCATATTGCCATTTTACAAGCTTTAATACAATGGAACAAAAATGTGTTTAACCCCACAGTAACTTAAAAGATTCTATATTTATTTGGGCAAGAGCAACTTGTGTTTCATATGATTTTATCCAGTTTCTCTTTGTTTTTCACAGAATCAAGTTGCAGACCTTAAGGAGATGTGCAGCGCACTGAAAAAGGAAAAGGCAGAGGTGAAGAAAAAGCTGTCTCATATACCTGGAGTAAGTTCACCTAAAGTCACCTATTGTCTTTCTATAGATGATTACTTTCCCAGAAATAACTGGACACATAAATAGGAGTCTAAACCTACACATAGTGTGTCTATGTATGAGGTAATAAAAATCCCCATGACCTTAAAAAACATCTAATCTAATAAGAAACAAATTGAAAAGAAGCTCAATGTTCCAACTGTTTACCATGATCGTGATTTGTAACGTGTTTCTCATCAGACTGGTCACAGCGGTAAAACTGTACCTGAACTCGAGAAAACCATTGGGTTGATGAAGAAGGTGGTGGAGAGGGTGCAGAGGGAAAATGAGTCGCTAAAGAAATCCAGCGCACCTGCAAATCAAGACAAGATCGCTGCCCTGGAGCGAGAAAACGACAAACTAAAGGTTGCTGACCACATCGTGTTTCCTTCTGTCGGAGAAGTTTATGATGAACTTCTTTGTTCTGTTGCTACAACTGACAGTAAATATTGTTTTCTGTTTTTAGGCTGATTTTGAAAAACTGAAGAGTCAAAGTGAAGCTGAGCTCAGTTTAAAACTTGAGTCTAAAACCAAAGGACTGGAGAAAATAGTGATGGAAAATGAACGTCTACGCAAGGAAATCAGAAGGGTAACTACACATATTAGTTCCACAATATGTTGCACTTTTAATAGAGTTTTTACTTTGATGGCAGCACTTGTTTTTGTGATATAGAAGCTGAATACACATGTTCATCTGTTGTTTCAACTGGTGTGCATGCTTCATGTTGTAAACAGGAAATGGAGGCTGCGGAGAGGCTGAGAGTGACCAAAACGGGGCTGGAGGTGAACAACGAGAAGCTGGAGGCAGAGCTGGAAGAAACCAAACAGCGGCTTCGGGCAGCTCTGTCCAGACCCATCACAGAGGGAGCGGACAGCAAGACCTGGAAGGCGTCTGTGCTAACAAGGTCAGCAGACTGTTCTTTATGAAATCCATTAGTCGTATCTGAGTGGGTGTTCAAAGCTAATTAAAAAGCTTTCAAAGCTTTAATGAACGGTGGGTTATGTCGCTATCAGACTGAATAAACCAGCAGTATAAAATAGCAACACTCATGACAAGTGGCAATTCAAAACCTTGACCTTGTGTCATCCACTTATAAAAGCTTCAGGCTACATGTAGAGTTTACAGAGTGTGAGCCAGTGGTTGTTTGACTCCCATCTGCAGAATGTTTGAGAACAAGATGAAGGAACTGGAGAAGGAGCTGTCTCAGAAGACCTCCAGCCTCTCTGAACTCAAACAGCAGCTGAAGGAGGTGAACGAGCGCGAGGAAAGAGCTCAGACAAGCGTCCGGCGCCTCGAGGATCAGGTACAGGCTAAATAACAATCTCATGTAATAACAACAATCAGACACAGGCTAACTGATGATTTTCTGTCTTGACTCTGGGGGGACTGGAGTGTTTTATCAGGCAAAATTGTTATGTTTTCCCACGACTATTTTTTTTTTTTTTTTTTTACAATAGTTAGTCTAAGTTAGTCATCATCATCATCATCATCATCATCGTGGCTTTGTTCAGTCATGCTTGTCATTTATTATGGAAAACAACAGGTCAGTTAGGGACGTTCTTTTAAGTGCTCCAGCATTTTAATATTGCTTGAGACAGATTGAAAAAAATCAAGGTCAGATTTGAAGCCTCCCGAGCCCCACCCATCTCATGATGCAACTAAATAGTCTCCATGCCTGGTTATTCACATCTGTCAAACTCCACAACCCCAGTTTAAAACATGTCAAGTCTCCAAGTCCAAGCTCAGATAACGCTGGTGACATCATGAAGGGTAGTTTCAACAGACTTTAAGTAAACTCTCTCACAGAAGTCACAGAGGACATTATATCATACAACTTTTTTCGCAGGCTGAGTAGTCAAAGTCGATGTGCCGGAAATGTGTTTAAATTGTTTTCATTTCTCAGGTTGACATGTTAAAAGGTTTTCCCACCACTGCAAAGACAGATGCAGGGCTCACCAAGGACTTCCAGGCAATGAGGTGAGTGAAACTGTGTGCGCTGATGGTTAATATGGTTAGAGATGGTTGGACTGTTGCACTGTTGTATCACATCAAGCAAATCTTTGTAAATGTGAAAAATGAAAAATTTCTTTCAGTCTTTTCAAGACAGTTTACTTGGAATTACTCATTTAAATGACCATAATATCATCACAATACAATTGATTTATTACTAAATCCTTTCTGAAGAAGTTAGTTAGTCACCATGACTGTCGCTGGTTATCAACCAAAGACAGAGCTTTGGCCTACATGTCTGATACAGGACCAAATGAGTGCAAAGCAAACCTATAAAGTGTAGCAGTGTTCATATGGAGGACAGCAGTAATTTCCCATTCAAATCCTGTACGTTTTCTCTGCATTATGTAACTTGTGGAACTGAAATGTTGCTTTAATTTCTAAGGTTGGTCAACACTGAGCTGCAGAAGGAGAACGTAGATCTGAAGCAAAAGCTCAACGAGTACAGCGAGCGATACGGGGAGACGTCTTCTAAACTAGGTGAGACTCTCAGACACACTGCTGTTTCTGGAAACAATGAGAATGAAGCTGTGAGAGATTTATTCGGGTGTTCTAGTAATACTGCCGTCATGTTTTAAATTCAGAAGTAAGCAAATAAAAAGAGAGCTGCTGCTACTGGTAATAGAGAAAAACGTGCCACATACTTCTGACATGGAAGAAGCTTTATTTTGGTTTCAGTTTAATGTTACACATTATGATACCAGTTTAAGTTGTTCAGTCAAAATAACTTAGTATGTTTGATATAAACTGTTCTGAAGAACAACAGTCATTTCACTTGTTTGTTTGTTTTATTCGTAGATCACGGGAAGCTCAAAACCCTCCTGCAGGCAGCTGAAACTGAGAAGACAAAACTTCAAACTGAGGTGAAGAAGCTGAAGAAAGAACTGGAAAACTTTGACCCGACATTTTTTGATGAGATTGAGGACTTGAAATATAACTACAACTTAGAAGTCAAGAAGAACATCCTGCTGGAGGAGCAATTGAAGAAGGTGTGTGATCAGTTCGGGGTTAAAGCTGAACTGCCCAGTTAGCTCAGGGTTACTGTGCCTTTCTAGTGGAATTAGGCTGTTAAAACTACACCTGAACGTACTTTTAGTGGTTGCCAGTCTTTAAACATTGACATTATCATGAAAATTTCGAGTAATTTTCAACTTAAATCTCTATATGTTCGTCAGCAAAATGTACTTGTATGATTAAGTATCAAAAACTGTCAGGGAACAAAAATTTGATCAGATTTGTTGTTGTTTACTTTGCCAGTCATTTAAATGATTTAGACTTTTTTTTTTCTCTTTTGTTTAGTCAAAATATATATATTTTAAAAATATTTTTCAAAAGTGATTTATTGAAATTGGTACTGAAGCTCAGGATTTGTATGAGCACTAGTGTTAAACATTTCTAAACTGATGTTCAGCTCTAAAGATCCCAAGATCACAGAAAATTGAAGGTTTCTAGATATTCAATACTGACATAATAGCAATGTTGACTCAATCAAGGTTTTTAGTTTATGTCATTCGAAATCTTAGACACAGTTCTAAAGCAAGTCAGGAAAAAATGTCTCCTGTATAGTGTGAAGTTTACCTTATAGCTCCCGTAGCCTCTTCCTTAAGGCGGCTTTCTTTGTTAATACTAAGTTCTTAAACTGGTGATGTAGCATATTTATAAGATTTCTTTATATTTGTACAGTTCTGACATTGTGCTTCTATGTATTTATCAATAAAGCAGCTTTGATAATAATCGGATTGTTAAATAGAAATTCTAACATACTCTTTATTTATTCCTCATTAGCAATGAAACAGCTGTAGCATAGTTTTTACATTATATTAATGGAACATTTAAGCAGCTTCACTAACTAGAAATGTCCAGTTGGTCAGTCATTTTTACAGTAAAGGCATATTCACATTATTGCAGCAAAAAAAAAAAGCTTTTGTGTGCACTTCCTCTTTCAGATTTGCTGAACTTTGCTCTGAGCTGTGCTGACCTCTGATGGATGAAAAGCTTATTACTTGTTTCTGAATTTTCAGAACTCTACAATAACCAACTGGCATCACAGTGAGACCAGACTAAGAATATATTCTCTGTGTGCAATATCAGCATGCATATTATTGTTAATGTCTCAAATGTTTCTGTAGCTAAGGTAGCTGCATTTTGGCACAGCGCCACCAGGAGTTTTAGAGTGGTAAATACTACACCGACCACTGCAGAACCCCCAGTATAAGACCGTTGTTTTTCTGCTGTAATGTGAATACATCTCAAAGCTGTACACATTTTTGCAAAGCAAATTCAATAGCAGAAAAGATGTTATAGAGAGAAGAGTTAACATTGGCATTACTTTCCACCTCTCAAGACAGCTATGTAGCAACAGCAAAATTTTCAAATAGCGCCTTTAATACAAACCACTGTTCCTGTCTGATCCTCAAGGTTTGATCCTAGCCTTGCCTCATTGTAAACCATTCTGATCTAGACTTATTAAGACTAATCTTGATATGTGGAACCTGTAGTTCTACATCAGTGCATTTCATTTGTTTCCACTGAAAATTTTAGTGATTTAAACAGGGAATTTTAAACCACTCATCTGGAATTACAGGCAAAAATATCTGAGAACTATCGGCAAAGTAATAAATCCTTGCAGGGTCACAGAAGACGGTTTAGGGGAGGGAATGTTTCGTATTCGCAGCCTTTGGTTTTAGGGGTCGAACTGGATGTCCTGGAGCCGACTGAAGCAGTGTCCATTTAGTGAGGAGAAAGATGAGAACAAGTCCTTGCTGTTGTTGTACTCGTCAACTGTCCAGTCGACATTAATGATCACGGACCTGTCACCGAAGGAAGAATCCCCATCGGGCCACTTCAGTCCCAGGTGATGACGATGAACCTAGTGACAGACACAGAACGGCTCACAACCTGCACTCCAGCATGTCTTTCATTTCTTTTGTCTAATTTTTATTTTTCACACTAGTCTTTTAGCACAGGTTTAGGAGAACAAAGAATTTTCATACACACATTGCCTGTGCACATAATATATGTATATACTTCAAAAATCAAAATGTTTGAATGCCATTACAGCCAATTACAGCATTAGCATAGTAGCAAAATAAAATAGTGTATACTGTGACATTTTTTTCCCCTTACTATAACTTTTTTGATGCCTTACTATACTATGATTTTTTTATGCCATAAAACATCATGTTATAGTAAGGCAAAGTCATTAAAGCCTTAATATACTATGACGATGTACTATGACATTTTTATATGTTACCATACCATGAATTTTTTTTTTGCTTTATTATACTATAATGTTTCATCATATCATAGTAAGGCAAAAAGAAATAAGTCTTAGTATACTATGACTTTTTTTTGACTTGCTAATACTCTTTCAGTGCCTTACTATACTATGACTTTTTATGCTTTACTAGACCATCAGGTTTTTGTGCCTTACTATATTATGACGTTTTTATGGCAAAATATGATAGTATAATAAGGCAAAAAAATGCCATACTACATTCTATGACATTTTAATAACTTACTATAGTATAACTTTTTATGCAAAAAAACGTAAAAGTATAGTATAGTATAGTAAGGCGTAAAAATTTCATTGTGTAGTAAGTATTAAAATGTCATAATAAAGTAAGGCATTGCAAAAGTTATACTATGGTAGGAAATACAGTATAGTATGGCAATTTTGTTTGCCTTACCATACCATGACTCACTATACTATTATGTCGACACCCTCTTAAAATAATGGCCTAAGTCATTTTTTCAGGTTTTTCAGGAAACACAAAAAACTCAACAAAAGAGTCACACTTTTGACATAGGC